>NC_081568.1:62716533-62831280 GCF_022355385.1 Mustela nigripes | reverse complement strand
CATCCTGCATATATTTTGGGATGAGATAACCCACGTTGGTTTTTTGCCATGAAGGAGAGCTATGAAGGCCGTTTCCTGCTCACCACCCACCCCTCCTGCTGTCTCTCCAAATGATCAGTGGGGTCAACAGGCTGGCTTCCAGCTCAGCTTTTTAAGACTCTGATTTGTCTGTGTGTCTGTTGTTTGTCTAGTGGAGTCAAGATGCTTTTCTTAGGGTTGGCAACTTTCGCGGTCTACGTGGTGTAGACCTGGACAGAGGCCATCCTGCATATATTTTGGGATGAGATAACCCACGTTGGTTTTTTGCCATGAAGGAGAGCTATGAAGGCCGTTTCCTGCTCACCACCCACCCCTCCTGCTGTCTCTCCAAATGATCAGTGGGGTCAACAGGCTGGCTTCCAGCTCAGCTTTTTAAGACTCTGATTTGTCTGTGTGTCTGTTGTTTGTCTAGTGGAGTCAAGATGCTTTTCTTAGGGTTGGCAACTTTCGCGGTCTACGTGGTGTAGACCTGGACAGAGGCAGAGATAAGGTTAATGGCAATGAGGCCTATGACACAATGACAGCAAGATGACCAAACAGAACAGCAGCGGCAGCAATAGCAAAAACCTTTGAGTTCGGTAGCAAAAGTTGATGGATCTTAGTTTCTGATTTCAGATTCTCTGGACACGTGGTTCAAGTTCTGTGACTCTGGAGAGCAGCCGCTCAAAGCCACCCACAGGCCAGGGCAGAGCACTCAGCTTCTGCTATGATATCACAGATTATTTTGCCAAAGCTCAATGTCACATGGCACTGTGCAGAGCTCCCCAGAGCCGTAAGTCCCCAGCATGCTACAGCACACAGGCTTAGCGGAGATGATTCTGGAGCACAGTGTGTTCTAGGTTCGCCACTTTGTCCTGACTTAGAGTTGCATGGATTTACCTACTACGTGTCAGGTCAAAAATAGCTACTCTCCCCTGGTTTGCTCTGGGTCACAATTCCTTTCTCGGTCCCAGCGGGACAGAGAAGATACCAGCAGCTGTGTTCTTATGCAATAACTCTGGAGTCAGGTTCAAGAGTGGATTCCAGCCCTGCCACTTCTAGCTGTGTGATTTAACACACATTTCTTGACCTCCCTCTCCACCTGTTAAATGGGGATAATAACAGCACCCACTTAGGGCTTGTTGTGCGGATGAAATGGAATGATGGATGGAGAGGGCTTGGTGCAATGTCTGGGAGATGAGGGCGGCTCCTAAATGATTCCCTTTCTGGAGGCCCTTCCCAGAGAGCATTGGATTGGGGGCGTCTCACAGCTGCAAATCTCGGCAGACACTCCTTTCCACCAGCTTCAAAAGCTTTCATGTGGTAAGAGGTCCCCTGGGGAGTTTACGAAAAATGCAGATTTCCGGATTCCACCCCCAGACAGCTTGACTTGGCAGATTTGGACTAGGACCCAAGCATTGCTGAATTTTAACCAGCATCCCCACGTGACGTTGCTACCAGAAGTCTGTGACACAGTCTTGGGAAACGTCTACACATGGTGTGAGTGTTACGAGAAAAAAAGCACATCATGTCTGCCTGCCTTACTTTTCTTTCCCTAGGGTCATCATGGCCCATGGAAAGGGCTCCTGCGGCACATCTCTTGAAAGAAAATAAAATTATCGAGTGGGGAACCCGTATTCAGAAGGTCACACAGCACGAAGCAATAGGCTGAAGGGAAAGGAAAAGAACCGGCACTTACGTTTCTTGCAACGGTGGTAGCTATGACTTGCCTTCTGCCGATGTCTGCCATATTGGACAGCTGGTCTGGCATCGCCGCATTTTCTGTTTTTTTTTTCCATAAAGGAGTCCCAAAACGTACAAATTAGTATCAGATCTAATTTTTACAAGTTGGAAAAATACACAATAATTCAAAAACATTTTTTACACTCAAATGGACCCAAACAAAGCATGTCTTTGCCCCTGTAGCGCCCCCTGGACGGCCAACTTGCTGTCCTGAGGCCAATCCCTCCTCCTCATCTGATGGATGGAGAAACTGGGGACCAAGGAGGGGAGGGGAGCTGCCGAAGACTGAGCAGCCCAGGGAGTCCAGGAGCCAGGACTGGACTCTGCTTTTGCTGTGCAGTGATCGGTGCTCTTCCCCGGGTGTGGAGAGAGCGATGATGCCCCGGAAGCACGGCAGGCTTCCTCCCAGGCAGATCTCCAGGCTGTCCAGGCTAAGCTCCCAGATCCGGCTCTACCATCAGCTAGGGCATCGGGAGAAGGCCTCTGGGCTGAGGCAGAGCCTGGAACTGAGCTTACTCATCCCTCTGCTGCCACCTTCTTCTTTGATGCCTTGATGTTCCAGTTCTGGCACCCCGTGAGGCAACGGCACCAGGCTGCCTGCCCCAGCAGCCTCCTCACACCAGAACAGCTCTTGGCAGGGCTTTCCGGGGACTTCAAAGGTGGAAAATTGCCCTGGGACAGCTTCTCGAAGGCGCCTTCCCAGTGTGAGCGCTGCGAGGGGAGAAGGGAGATCAAAGTGGGGCCAACCTTCGGTTATGGGGAAAATGATGGGCAGGCCTGCCTTCTGCTGAGCACAGGGCTTGGAAGGGCCTTGGGGGCTGTCCGGAGTCTGCGCTGTCAGAACCAGAGGGCAGACTTACTCTTTCCTCCAGTCCCCCCTTCTGGGGATGACCAGGGACTGTGTTGACTAAGCTTTCTCACAAAGTCTCCTGAGCCCGTGGGCCTTTCTTCAGTTCTCCTGGGCCTCCTCAGGCCCAACCTTGTGTCTGGAGGAGGAGGAACCCTTTAGTCCAACCTGCTGGAAGCCTGTGATTGCATGAGGGCAGGGCAGCAGGCCAAGTGCTGATAAGTCTCTTCCTCTTGGGAAGTGCCAGGCAGCGCCCCAAAAGGGAAGTGATCTGTGGGCCAATCTGCTAATGATTTATTGCTGGGTCTTCAGGCCTGGCACCGTGGCCCCAGCTGCAGCCAGCGTCTCTGGAGAAGCTTCCCCGTGGGCATCAGGGAGCCCGAGGTAGGAAATCAAGCCCCTAGCTGCCATTCGCCAGCCTTGCTACCTTCATTGCCTAGAAAGGGTGGCGTTTGTTTGTTTGTTTTGGTTTCTCAAAGCAGGCAGTCTGCCTGTGAAGCAGTGGTCTAGGGAAGGCGCAGGACAGGCCTGGGACCGGGCTGGGGTGTCAAGCGATTGCTTGGTGCTCAGCTCTGGGGTCCGCACAGTGCTGTCCAAAGGAATGGAGGTTCAGCATCGAATACCCAGACGGAGAGGAGGAGCTCTGCTCTGCTCCAGCTCACCCAGAGGGCCCCCCGCCAGGGTGCCCATAGTCACGAATTCATTCTTTATAAAGGGTAAGAAGGGTCCACGCGAAAACGTCAAACCGGCATGAAATCAAAAAGTGAATCTCCCCATTTCCAGTCTCACCCCTAAGAAATAATGCCCCAAGTCTCCTATTCTCGAGAACAGGGGGGTAGGTACACTCTTCTTGCACGTCCTTTCCCTTTAGCATAGCTCCCATCGTGGGGGCTGGGTCGGTTCTGGCAGCTGCCAGTGCTCCGTTGTGCGGATGCACTGTGATGTGCCCGGCTTTCCATGGACCATCTTTCTGACTGCTTCCAGTTTTCCGTCTGATTAATCAAGTGACAATCGGCATTTGTATAGCATACAGGGGTTTACTTCTTTGCGTGTGTCTTTGGATGCCTTCTAAAACTTGTACCGAGCGTAATGCAAAACTCTTTTCTCTTCTCAGTAACACTTTGAGGGAGGGATGATGGCACCCATTTTCCAGATGAAGAATGTAAAGGAGAAAAGTGATTTTCCCTGGGTCACATCTCTGGCATTTAGAGCAATCAGTCATTCAACAGATGTTGATGGAGTATGATTACTGTCCTTTCCAGGCACTGTGCTAGACACCAGAGGAGCGGACAGTTGGAGTCCTGATCTCCCCGTGTCACAGTCTGGCGGGGGAGCTCGAGTATATGTTCGAACTCAGCTAAATGCCTTGAAGAAAAGGCCATGGTGTCATAAGAGAAGGCCAGAGGACTGCATACAGGTTGTGCAGTCAGAGAAGGCTATGTGTAAGCCAAGATGTTGTCACAGATGGAATGTTTGTATTCTCCCAAAATTCATAGACATAATGCTCCATGTGCTGGTACTTGGAAGTTGTGCCTCTGGAAGGTGATTAGAAGTTAGTGCCCTTACAAAAAAGACCCCAGGGAGTTACCCTGTCCCTTCTGCCTTGTGAGGAGGGAATGTGAAGATGGCCATGTATGAATCAGGAAGTGGGCCCTCACCAGCCTCTTGGTCTCAGCTTCCTGGCCTCCAGAACTGGAAGAAATAAATTTCTGTTGTTTATGAGTCACCTAATCTACAGCACAATATAGGTAGTAAATGTATATATATATTTAGTACAGCAGTATAGTACAGCATTTATATATATATAAGTGTATATACAATATATAAATATATATTTATATATAACATTAATCATATACAATATGTATATAATATATAAACTGTATATGTAATATATATTTTATATATAAATTATATATAATATATGTATTAGATATGTGTGTGTGTATATGTATATGTAGTATTATGCTATAACAGCTGAATAGACTAAGACAGACGGGAAGGAGGAGGAGGGGTTCGTCGGGGGGACTGCGAGAACAATAAGACTTGAGGCAGAGAGAACAGCATATGCAGAGGCCTGGGGGGAGTATTTCCACCCGTGGCGTTCAGGGCTGGGGAGCAGATCAGTGTGGCCGGGGAGTGTAAGCACGAGACCGAAGGAAGAGAGGCAGTTAGTAAGATGCACAGGGGTCTAGATAGACAGGACCTCAAGGACCATGGAGAAGGATTTTGGATTTGTTCAAATGCAGGGGGAGGACACTGGGACAAACTATTTTGCTGGGGCACCCTGAAGATACTATGGGAGAGCCTGTAATAAAACCAAACCAGCCTCTAGTAGAGTTTTGACCTTTTAATAAGAACAGTAATGATAACAATGAGGTAACATTTATTGAAAGTGTACTATGTGCCTGCCACTGTATTTAGTATTTTTCACACACCTATTTTAATATTCGTAACAACCCATTGGAGAGAAGTACTATTGCTATCCTTCCTCTTTTAGAGGTGAGGAAACGGAGACCAGTGAGTAGGTGATTGTCCAACTAGTGGAGGACACATGGTACATTTGTCAAGATAGACCACATCTTAGGCCATAAAACAAATCTCAGTAATTTTTTAAAAAGATTTTATTTATTTATTTGACAGAGAGAGAGAGATTACAAGTAGGCAGAGAGGCAGGGGGAAGCAGGCTCCCCGCCGAGCAGAGAGCCCGATGTGGGGCTCAATCCCAGGACCCTGAGATCATGACCCGAGCTGAAGGCAGTGGCTTAACACACTGAGCCACCCAGGTGCCCCAAATTTCAATAAATTTAGAAGGATCTGGGGCACAGGTGGCTCAGTCATTTGACTGTCTGCCTTCAGTTCAAGTCATGATTCCAGAGTCCGGGGATTGAGCCCTGCTTTGGAGAGATACTTATCTATCTCTCTCAAATAAATAAATAAAATTTTAAAATGTTAATTTAAAAGATCAAAATTATACAAAGTGTTTTCTGACCACAATGAAATTAGATGAGAAATCAATAGTAATAATATGATATCCGGGAAAATCCCAAATATCTGAAAATCAAACAACACATTGCTAAGTAATTCAAGAACTGAAGATGAACTCATAAGGCAAATTAGAAAACATTTTTTTAAAATACAACAAAAATATGATACCTTAAAATTTGTGCAATGCAGCTAAAGCAGTGTTTAGAGGAAAAGTTCCAGGCTTACATGCTTATATTAGAAACAAAGAAATATCTAAAGTCAATGATGTACGCTTCCACCTTAAGAAAATAGGAATAAGAAACAGAGTAAAATAAATCTAAAGAAGGAAATAATAATGATAAGAGCAGAAAATGATGAAATATAAGACAGAGACTACAAAAAATTAGCAGAGTCTAAATTTTATTCTCTAAAAATTCTCGGCAAAATTAATAAGCCTCTACCTAGACTAAAAAGAAAAAAAAAGTATACCTGTCATCAATATCGAAAACAAAAAAGGGATTATCGTAACAGATCCCAGAGACATTTAAAGGGTAATAAGAAAATACCATGAGCAGCTTTATGCCAACAAATTTGATAAATTTGATGAAATAAATGAATGTTCTGAAAAATAAAACTAAAGAAAACTGATACAAGAAATAGAAAATCTAAATAGCTTCATGTCTATTAAATAAATTATTATTTCTTGTTAAAAACTTTTATAAAAAGAATGCACCAGGTCTAAATGGTTTCACTGATAAAGTCAAATATTCAAAGAAGAACTAGCACCAATATTACATAAAAATTTTCAAAATGTAAAGAAGGAAGGATCACTGCCTGACAGCTTTGTGAGTGCAGTGTATCCTTAATACCAAAATCTGACAAAGACATTATAAAAAAGAAAGAAAGAAAATTACAATCCAATATCCTTCATAAATATAGACACAAAAATCCCTAATAAAATAATAGCAAGTTGAATCCAAAAACTATAAAAATAATAATACATCATGACTAAGTAGGGTCTATCCCCAAAATGAAAGTTTGGTTTATGTTTGAAAATCAATCTTTAAATGTAATTCAGCAAAGTAACGGAATAAAGGAGAAAACAGTATAATTATTTCAGTAGATGCAAGTAAAGCATTTGAAAAAAAAGAAAATTCACCCATTCCAGATAAAAACATATAGTAAACTAGAAATAGTAGGGAACTTTCCCAAACTACTAAAAAGCATCTATAAAAAGAAATCTACAGCTAACATCATATCTAATGATGAAAGATTGAATTATTTTCCTTGAGATCTGGAGCAAGACAGAGATGCCTGCTTTCACCATTTCTGTTCAACATTATTATCGAGGCTTTAGCCACTGCAATAGGGCAAGAAAAAGAAATGAAAGGCATAAAACTCAGGAAGGAAAAAATAACTATCCCTGCTTGTCAGTGCTATAATTTATGGAGAAAAATCCAAGGGAATCTGAAATATAGCTATGAGAACACATAAATGAATTTAGCATTGTTGCAGCATATAAGATTAATATACAAAAATTAATTGTATCCTTATGTGCTAGTATGAAATAGTTGATGAAATTAAAGACGCAATACCATGTATAAGTAGCAACAAAAAATACTAAAGAAATCTAACATAAGACATCCAGAACTTCTGGGGTGCCTGGGTGGCTCAGTGTGTTAAAACCTCTGCCTTGGGCTCAGGTCATGATCCCAGGGTCCTGGGATAGAGCCCCCGCAGGCTCTCCACTCAGCAGGGAGCCTGCATTCCCCTCTCTCTGCCTGCCTCTCTGCTTACTTGTGCTGTCTGTCAAACAAATTAAATAAAATCTTTAAAAACAACAAAAAAAGACATCCAGAATTTCTGCATTGAAAACTATGAATCGGGCGCCTGGGTGGCTCAGTGGGTTAAAGCCTCTGCCTTTGACTCAGGTCATGATCCCAGGGTCCTGGGATCCAGCTCCGCATTGGGTTCTCTGCTCAGCAGGGAGTCTGTTTCCTCCTCTCTCTCTGCCTGCCTCTCTGCCTTCTTGTGATCTTTGTCTGTCAAATAAATACATAAAATCTTTTAAAATAAAAAAAAGAAAACTACAAATCACTGCTGAGAAAAATTAAGAAAACTTAAGTAAATGGGAAAATGTCACATTTACAGTCTGCAAGACTCAATATTATTAAGATGGCACTTTTCTGAAAGTGGACTACACAATCCCAATAAAATTTCACAAAAAACTTTTTAGTGGAAATTGACAAATGAACCTTAATGTTTTTGTGGAAATAAAAAAGGTATAGAATAACAGAAATGATTTTTCAAGAAGAGTTAGATAACTTATCCTATTTGCTTTTGAGACTTATTATATAAAGTGACAGTGATCAAGATAGTTTTGGTATTAGTCAAAATACAAGCATATAGATCAATGGAGCAGATTAGAGAGTCCATAAATAGACCCACATGTCTTTGGTCAATTGTTTTGACACGGGTGCTAAGGCAATTTTTTAAGGGAAGAAAAGTCTTTTCAACAAATGGTGCTAGATGTCCATGTGGGGGAGAAGTGAACACTGACACTTAACCCACACTGTACATTAAGAAATGGTTAAAAATACATTATAGAGCCAAATATAAAACTTGAAATTATAAAACTTCTAAAAGAAACCATAGAATATTCTTGCAACCCTAAGGTAAGCAAAGTTTTCTTAGTTAGAACCCAGAAAGTACAACCCACAAAAACAAAACCAAACAAAACTAAAAATAACTAATTAAACTTCGATTAAAATAAGAACCTTTTGTTCTGTGAAGGACTTGATGAAGAAAGTACAAAGGCAGATCACAGAAGAAGTGAGAGGAAATGTTTACAACGTATGAGCAGAAAAGGGATCTGAATTCAGAATAAAAAGAACTCTGACAACTCAATAATAATAAGACAAAAAACCCAGTGAGAAAATGGGCAAAAGATTTGAACAGATTCTTCTCAACAGAAGATATGAGAAAGAAGTCATCAGCAACATGCATGTGAAATGACAGTGAGATATTGTTGGAACCCCACTAAGATGGATAAAATCAGTGGTGTGCTGGTAAATGTTTAACAACCAGCTCTGGCAGGAGTAGGGGTGCAGGAAGCTGCATTAGGAGTGTTTGTTGATTTCTGTGGTGTAAGTACTCCCACCATGGTCAATTTCAGCCACCATCAAGGTGTTACTGAATCCAGAGTCAGGAATTGATGCCTATGATTGACTGGTGCAAGGTGGCACAGCCCTGGCTAAAATGTTTAAAACTGACCCTACTAAGTGTTGACAGGAGTTGTGGCCAGACCGAACTCTCCGACCTTGCTGTTGGGGGTATAAGATGGGAAAACTTAGCAAAAATGCTTCTGCCATTTTTTAAAAGATAAAACACGACCTGCGATTAAACACTGTGCTCATTCAACAGCTAAGCATACCTAAGTTCACAGAGGCCTTATTTGTAATAGCCCCAAATTGGAAACAACCCAAATATCCACCGGCTGATGACATACTGTGGCATATTTATACAATGGAATAGTAATCAGCAACAGAGAGGAATGAGTTATTGATACATGAACCATATGGATGAATCTCAAAATTGTAGTGAATGAAAGAAACCGGACAAGAAAGAGTACATGCTGTATGATTCGATGTAAAAGTAGTTCTGTTTTGTTTTGTCTTGTTTTTTAAAACACAAACTAATCGACAGTGACAGAAAACACATCAGTGGTTGCCTAGCGAGAGCCTGGAAGTAAGGCTGGATTACAATGGGTACAAAGTAATCTTTGGTGGTCAAGGAAATGTTTGTAATTCTGAAAATGGGGATAGATTCATGGGTGTACCCGTATGTCAAAACTGATCAAACTGTACATTTTAAGTATGCGCTATTTCGTGTGCTTCAGTCACATCTCAATAAAGCTGAAAAAACACTTAGAGAAGCGCAGCCTTCAGACTGGACTTGGAAGCTCGGGGATGGGAAAACTGAGGGAGGAGCTGGGTTTGCAACTTCACAAACTCCGCAAATGATTCTTATGAAGTCTGAGAATGACCGAAGAAGAACCTCCAAATTTGCAATCAGTTCAACTTTCAGGATGGATAAAGGAAGGTATGTTTATATTTCAAAATGGAGCAGGAGGAGCTTTTGTGGTAGTGTTTGCACTATCTGGCTCCCCTGGCTTGTGCCCAGCACTCTCCTGTGCATGAAAATTTGCCTGGTGCTGTTGCCCCACTAGGACGAGGCCAGGATGGGGTAGTTGACTCTAAGTGTTGCAGGATGTTACGGGACTAGGATCTAACATCTCCTCTCCACGCCTTCCTAGCAGGGTGACCTGTGTGTACATCTGTCTGTTATCAATTATCTCTCGTGCATCCAAGGCACTCCAAGAAGTTGTAACTTAAAACTGCTATCATATTTTGCTCATGAGTCCCACAGTGGGGACCGGGCTTAGTGGGGATGGCCAGTGTTTGCCCCCTGTAGTGTCCGCTGGGGTGCTCCATGGAAGCTGAACCATCCACTTGGATGCTGCTATCACCTGGGAGCTGGCACAGCTCTAGTTTGAAGCCTCTGTCCCTCTCCCTATAGATCTTTCCATGGGCCGTTCTTTGGGGCTTTCTTGCAGCATGATGTCTGTTTTCCAGGAGGGAGTATTAAGGGAATAGGGCGAAAGTTGTAGCCCCTTTGATGATCTAGCCTCAAATCACGAGGTAGCGCCTGGCTCAAGTGACCAACTTCATCCTTCAAAGCCCTCCCTCTTGTCCATCTGCTTCCCAGCCACATGGTCTTTTTGTCTAAAACCATGTGTGTTCTTGCTTCAGTGTGTTTGCATCTGCTGTTTCTGCCTAAAACACTTCCCACGTCCCTAGACCTGCACAAGACTTTCTCCTAGTCCTCATTCAGGTCTCAGCCAAACATCACCACTCAGAGAGCTCTTCCTTCTGACCCTCTTCCCATCATACCCCTGCAACTCCTGACAGAGCTATTCAATAGAACTTTCTGCCATGATGAACGTGGGCTTTACCTGCGTTGCTCAGTGTGGTAGATACTGCCTGCAAGAGGACTGAGCCCTCGAAATGTTGGCAAGTCTGATAGCAAGGCTGGATTTTAATTTTTATCGAATTTTAATAAACTTGAAATTTATACATATAGCTAGTTGCTGCTATAACGGCAAGCTCATTACCACACTCGAGAACATTAACACTGACACAATACCATTATGTGATATTGATGCCATTGGCTAATTATATAGTCTACATATTATCTAATATGTTTCATATTTCACAAATTGTCCCCATAATGTCTTCTGTAACAAGGTTTTTCTTCTGAGCTGGGATACAATCCAAAGGCATATATTTCTGTTCGTCTTGTCTTCTCGCTTGCCTTTAATCTGGAACAGTGCTTAGCCTTTCTTTGTCTTTCCTGAATTGTGGCATTTTTGAAGAGCACTAGTTAGTGGTTTTGAAAAATGTCCCTCACTTTATTTATTTATTATTTTTTAAAGATTTTTTTTTTTTTTTTTTTTTTTGACAGAGAGAGACACAGCGAGAGAGGGAATACAAGCAGGGGGAAGAGGGAGAGAAAGCAGGCTTCCCTTTGAGCAGGGAGCCCGATGCGGGGCTCGATCCCAGAACCCTGGGATCATGGCCTGAGCCGAAGGCAGACGCTTAATGAATAAGCCACCCAGGTGCTCCAAAATGTCCCTTACTTTCAATTTGTTTGTTTCCTGATGATTAGATTTAGGTTATGGGGTTTGGGGCAAGAATGCCATTTAGTGATGTGTTTTCTGGGCATTGTATTGGGAGGTATGTGATGTCAGTTTGTCTTAAAAAAGTGGCACATTCTTCAGAGTTCTCCATTGTGACTATACCATTTTTCTCCTCTTGGCGACTCATAACTAATCTGTAGGGACATTTTTGAGACCATGTGAATGTCCCGTTCCTCATCAAATTTTCACTCATTGGTCTTAGCATTCATTGAACATCATGCCTGAATTAGGTATTGTAAAGGAGTTGGAAAAATAACATTTTTCTCTTTATTTTCTTCTATATTGATTAGTTGGTATTCTGCTGCAAGGAAAAGATACCTCCCTCCCCCGGCTTCTTTATACTTATGTATTTCTTTCTTCGTCTGAATCAGTGTGAACTCATGGATTTCATTCCATGTACTATAATGCATTTCTGTTATTATTCATTTTGATACTATAATTGATCCAGATCAGGCTCATTTAAGCTCCTGTCTTAAGTTCTTCTCATGCGTCCCTCTCAATCTTTGAGCTTTTCTTACTTTCTGGCCTGATAAGATGCTCTGGGGCTTATCTTAATTTATCTGTTTATTTAGTTAAATGTTTATTAGCTGTTTTTCCCCCACTAGAAGATAAGCTCTCTCTCTTTACCACATTCACCCTTAAATCATCAGGCATCAATTGTCCAAGAGCAGTCTTAGGAATATATTTCTAGAACTAATGAGGATTATTCAGCAAGAAGTATCAAGTTTCATACATTTCTTAGCTGTACGTTCGTAACAACAGAGTGTGGAGCCAATGAGGCCGCATAGATGGTTAAGCCCATGGGCCATGGAGGTAGAACTTCCTGGGTTCCCCTCTAAACTTCATCACTCCTTAACCACCGACCTTGAACAAGTGACTTCTCTCTAAGTCTCGGTTCCATCATTATCAAAATTGGACATCATAATAGTACCTGTTCGTTCACACATTTGTTTTCAGGACAAAGAGAAGATACATAGAGTGCTTACTGCAGGGTCTGGAACATGGTAGCTGGCCAATAATTAGTAGCTATTATTATTACAATACACATTTTCTCACCTAATCTTTCTGGCAGGTCTGTGAGATATCTCCATTTGTAGATAAGGAAACCAAGGTTCAGAGTGATTAACTAACTAACTTGTGGTCACACAGCTAGATGGTGAGAAAACCCGGGCAGGAACAAAGAGAGGGCTTTCCTAGTTCAGTGAAGGGTGGGAACAGGCCCAGGCGAAGCAGGGCCCTTCTACACCCGGCCTGGCTGTGCAGGCCTCCCTCTCTCCGAACCTCCTGCACCACACAGTGTATGCAGAGGGGGTCACCTCTTCTTGTACAGTGAGGAAGTGACCAGTGCCTGACAAAAGAGGGACAGCCTTTTTACTATCAGAGGCTCATCAGGGCCACCATAAACCATACGTTGCTAGCCTGAGAAAGGCAGCAGAATGGTGGTTAAAGTCATGAACCTGGGTTAGACCTGGTTTTTCATCTTGGGTGGGAAGTCTTGGGTAAATTACCTAACCTCTCTGGGTTTCAGCTTATCTATAAAATTTCAGGGCGTTTGCACTGGCTGTTCCCTCTGCCTGCAATGCTCTTCCCCCCACCCACATAGTTAACCCCTTTATCTCCCTCCTATCTTTATGCCAGTCCCTGAGGCCTACCTTGATTAATGAAATTCATCCCCTTTTCCTTACTCTGTTTTCCCCATGGCATTGATCACCATCTAATGCTGTACCATTCACTTATTTATTATTTTCATTGCTCATTGCCTTCCCATCTCAGGGGAATGGTCCCTCTAAGAGAGCAAGGATTTCACTCTGGGTCCTAGCTGTATTGCCAGCACTGAGGAAAGCGTTTGGAATTAATACTAGGGGAACATTCCTGGTTGTTGTCAGTGTAAACAAGTCACACCACCTTGCTGAATTGTAAGGAAGTGCTCAAAACAAGCGGTGCTATCAGGTCATGCTGACGTTTAAGACCCTCTGGAATTTGATCATGGTTTTAATGCGAAATTCCTACCATTGTTCCTTGTAGCCTAAGGCTTCCAATAGGTCTCGGACTTTCCAGTGCCACCAGCAGCATAACCTCACCTGGGAGCTCCGGCCCAGCCTGATGGATTCTGAATAAGCCACGGAACAGAACCCACAGGTGATTCTCGTGCAAAGCCAAGTTGGAGAAGTGCCAACTTACGCCACCTTCTTCTTTCCTGGAATCTGTCTTCCGGCTCTCCGAACCTTCCTTCCTTGTCCTCCCCCCAGCTTCCAACTTGACTTCAAGGCCCTTTGCAAGTTTGCTTCTGTTTCTCGGAGGGAACTTCCCACATTCCTCCGTCCTTTCTAGAACATATCTGTCTACACACTTTGTCTCCTTATGGCCCCCTTCATCAGACCATAAGCTTTGGGAGGCAAGGCCTTCCCCTCCTTATCTCCGGATCCCACTGTGTCCGCCTGCCTTAACTTAATAAGAATCTGTCCTATGTGCAAATGAATCATTTGATGACTTTGTCTCCTTTGTTTATATTAAGGATTTAAAGATGTTTCACACAATATGACTTCCATGGACTCTTAGGTCTTAAACTGCATGCTTCCTAAGGGCAGGACCTACGCGGTCTTCCCAAGGACCCAAACTCACTTCGTTATATTCAATGAACATGGAGTACAACCCAAGTGCCAGTCCTCAGATAAAGCGGCTGTCGGGGAAATAAATGTGATTGAGACACAATTTCTGGAAGTAACTCACCATCTTGGGAAGGGGATAGAGCTTCCCCACCGGGACATGCTTGTAGGGGTCCTCTTTTCAACATCGTCCAAATCAGCTGAGAACAATCTGAAAGTCCACCTGCAGGAGGAAAAAAGCCATTGTGCAATTGTGCTGCGAAATCCCATTCAGCAGTGTTTTGAAGAGAATGAGATAAATAAAGGGTTACTGCCTGGGGAAGTATTTGATGGACAAATACGAAAACATCTTGTAGAATTTGTGCCATTTGGTATTAATGATATCTTAAAGATAATCTTGTTTATATTGAACATATGCAAAAGGACTGAAAGGACAGACACAAATTATTAACAGTGATCAGAGGACACTTTAGCCTTCTCTGCATTTTTTAAAATATGGAGAACACATATATGTATTATTTGTGAAATTATAAAATACATACTAGTTTAAAAACATAAAAATATTACATTCAAATAATATTAAATTCAAATAAATTCAAGTCAAGAATAGGTGCCTCTGGGTGGCTCAGTCAGTTAAGCATCTGATTTTCAGTTTCGGCTCAGGTCATGATCTCAGGCTCATGGGATCAAACCCCGTGTAGGGCTCTGGGCTTAGCAGGGAGCCTGCAGGAGATTCTGTCTCTCTCTCTCTTCCCATTGTCTGTGTTCTCGTTCTCTTTCTCAAATAAATAAATAAATCTTTTAAAAAATTCAAATAAAAAAATAAAATGGGGGCAACGTGACCAGGACTGGGAGGTGGGGAGATATCAGAGGCTTTGGAAACTTAACTGCAGCCAACTTACCCATTTTATGGATGACTCAACTGAGACCCAGCAGAAGTTAAGTGACTTGCTTAGACTCCCACGGTTACTAGATGATGTCGGCCACCTGGAGCACAGGGGCTTTGTACTAAATGTGGAAAGGGCCCCAAGTGGAGAATGAGGAGGAAGGGCCCCAATCCCACCAGGCTCGGTGTGGTCATTCCCAGCTGTCCCCATATGTCTGAGTCTGATCTCCATTAATTCTTTTGAAAATGAAATCTTGTCTCTGGTTCCAAGACTCCCTTCCCTAAGATGATGGAGACATGGAAATTTCCTCTTTCCCCTGAGGGCAATCACCTCCCCCTTGCTCCTTTTTATCTGCTTCCTACAAAGGTAGATCTTTGACGCTGACATCTTCTATGATGTTGCAGGAGCTCTACAAATGACTCCTCCTCTCCCAATATTCTGGGCCACGGCCTGGAGAGCTGCATTCCCAGCACCCTCTCCCAAGTTCTCCATTTCACCCTGAACCCTAACCTTGTGACCGTACACGTGGGCAGGGCTGGTCTCCCCGGCACGGGTCTGATAGGCATTACCTCCAGGGAGCCAGAGTCTTATTTTTTATGCCTCTCTCAGACCCCAAGGAAATTGCAAAAAATTCATTGCGAAGGCGGGCAGTGCATGTAAAATTAAACAACAACAGACTTGATTCCAGAAGTGTCTATATATTCATTTCAAGACACCATAGAGCGGGAGATGATTTCCTGGGTAGTAAATATACAGAAGCGGTCCATCTGCAGCAAGACAGAGGAGTATGATACATTTCTCTGAGTGCTCAGTGCACAGGGAATGTTGAGGAAGGGGCTTTGAAACAAACGAAGCACGGTCTTCAAAGGTGCCCTGTCTAGATGCTGAAATGCATTGCACTGGAATTCAACGGAAGGCCATTTTAATTTAGTTTCTCTAGCCAAAGACATCTAGCACTGAAGGAAAGGAGGAAGCGTCCGAATGCCAGTAGAGGCTGAACATGTAAATCAGCCCTGCTCTGCACATTTATTACTGAGAGTTGAGTGTAGCAGACATGGAAGAACCAGATTTGGAAACAGCATCTCTAGTTCTGTTTGGCTACATTTGCCAAGCATAATAGATTAGGAGCCATTATGGGTGTACCCAAGTAATTGCACTTAATTGTTTGTGCAAATCAGACGATCTATCAGCAACAAGCCCAATTAATTAAAGGCAGACACACAAGTCAGATTGAGAGGGAAGGAGGAGGCCTGGGTGTGTTTCAAAAATGAGGCCTGTCTTATTTTACTTTATTTTGGAAAGCTGCAGAGAGAACACACCTCATAACAGTAGCTTGTGTGGAACAGTCCATCAGGACAGGGTAAGGGGATTTTTACTGGACTTCCTGGGACCCTGTGAGAGGCGTAAGGTTCACGACACTGATGAGGGACTGAGAGAGGAAAGAAACTGTCAGCGCGGGAGTAGGGCTGGTCTTCGGTAGCACAGCGAAGGGGAGGGAAGGCAGGTGGAAAACAGGCCTAGAGTGATTTGAAAATCAAGTGAAAACCAAGTTCAAGGCATTCTTAAAGTGGAACTTTATCTGGTCTTTATCTAGGAGACCTCAAATCCCATTATGCAGGATCGAGGGAACCCACAACTTCTGAAGGCAATCTTTCCCACATTTCTCCCTTCCTGGACACCTTCACAATTCTCAGAATATTCATGAGTCTCTTGTCCTACTATTTACATTTTTCCTTTAAATTGGTAAATTGACTTCCAAAAGGGTTTCAGCCAGCCACCATTTCTTATGAGTGCTTTCACCACTTACACACCAGTGTCGTCCGCCAGATCCACCCATCCACGCCACGAGAGCCCATGCGGATGGGTTCCCATTCTTTCGAGCAAACCACAGAGGTGAAATGCCCCCCACTTTCTCATTGGCCAGTTTTAAAATATCCCCTTTCTTTTTCAGCCCGTGCATCCTGATCTCTGTAACAATATCCCAGCCTTATTGTTTGCAAAGTCAATTTACAATTTACAAACATTTGTAAATTGTCCTACTGTCTACTCTACTGTCCTCCTATTTGGAGCTGAAATTCAGCTCTGCTCTCTCCCTGGAGGCAGAGGAGAGGTTGCTAGCGGGAAAAGGGACGCCAAGATGGTTCATGCTTCAACCACATATATTTTGGGTGTCCTGGCAGGTTCTAGGTGGGTTGATACAGGCTTTCTTGGGTTAAGTCAGGTCAACCAGCTTTTATTGTGAAGGCTTATTGGTTTCATTGCCTATGGAGGCCACCCTGATCGCCTCTCTGAACTTCGGCAATTTAACTCAGGTCCCCACCCCACCCAGTCTCAAAACTGGCACTAGAGCCACCTGCCAGAGAGGCTGGCCTGCAGGTAGGGGATGGGTGTGCATAGAGTGCCTTAAGGATTATGGGTGAAAGATGGGGGATTTCTCGGTGCTATTGGCCCAACGTCTCCACTGACAGAACAAAAGCAGCCCGATCAGAGCAGTTGGAGGCAGGAAGAACCTGAAGTAGTGGGATCAGAGGGTGCAACATTGTCCAAGCCCACACAAGGGATAAAGATCACTTTGAGATCCATTTATGTATGTTCCACCCACTCCCAACCCTACAGCTTCTTCCCTAGTTCTGAAACGAGTTTGGGTCTAGAACCCATTTTCTGTCTCAAGAATCAAAGGAAGAGATGGTGGACCTATGACCAAAATGAAAGGGATTAATTAAGTCATGACACCAGATGGAAAGACAGCTTTATGATTCAAGCCCAAATGAAGACACAACAGTATCTGAGAGTTCTTGACACCTTGATTGGCTGCTTATTTGTTTTAACAAGAGTTTCTTTCCAAAACCAGTGTCTCTTGTTCATCCTACTTGGAATCTGCCTGAGGCAGGCCAGCTGCTATTACTTCCCACCCAAAATGGCGGCTGGTTATCAAGCTCCTGGAATGAGCCAGACTGTGTGCTGCTCGTGCACTCACACAGATCCGAGTTTAACCTTGCCCAGTGTTTTTGAATGCTGATACTACACCCACCATCTTCAACATTACAGAGACCTGAAGGCAGTCAGGGCTTGCTTTATAACTTAGTTCCTTTCATGGCCTAGAGGTCCGGTCCGTCTGGTTATGTGAAAAAGACAATCCAGTAGCCATGTATTGCTTCTAACCACAGGCCATCCCAGAACAACCTGCCACCCTTAAAAGTTCCTGACTGTTAAATTCAATATGCGTAAGCATGCATAGTATAGAAGGGAATAAATAAAAGCCTTGGGGAGAGAAAGTTCTCATTCTGAATTTCTACTTCTGCGACTAACAGAATAAATGAATAAATTCTGCCTTTGATGAATAAGAGATAATGATAATATTAACCATAATAAAATGTTCTGAGCATTTGCTGTGCATAGATGTTTTCTGTGCATTATTTCAGTTTATCCTCACAAGAACCTATGAAGGTGTACTATTATTGGCCTCAATTTTTAAATTATTATTATTATTATTATTATTATTATTATTATTTTTGAGAGAGAGAGAGAAGAGGAGGGTAGAAGGGCAGAAGAGGGAAAGAGAGAATCTTAGGCAGGATCTATGCCCAGCATGTAGCCTGATGCAGGGCTCGATCTCACAACCCTGAGATCATGACCTGAACTGAAATCAAGAGTCCGATGTTTAACCAACTGAGCAATTAGGTGTCCCTAACCTCAATTTATAAATGAGAAAACCGAGAAGGGAACCCAAGGTGACACAGCAGTAGTGGTAGGGCCAAGATTCCTTTCAACAGGGCCAATTATTTTTAGTATGACTGACCATCCTAGTTTGTCTTGGGGGGGGGGTGTTCCTGGGAATTGGGACTGACAGTGCTAAAGCCAGGAATGTCCTGAGAAAGCTGGGACTAGTTTGCCACCCTAATATTTTTGTGAATGTGTTTTACCACCAACACCTGGTTCATCTATAGGTATTTTGTTTATATTATCTTATTAGCTATAGCTTTGAATTTTCTTCATTGAACTCAGCTCTTTCCCTCATATTTTCTAAGTCTCAACTTTGGTGGGTATAGATTTAGATGTTAAGTTTACTTTGTGTTAGTATTTCCCTGCTGGTAGTGTTCATCATGATTTGGGTTTTTAAAAAATGATTTGTAGCTATTTCCTAGCTCATGTATGGTAAAGCTATATGCAATTTTCATCACTGATTCTAGAATTCTAGTGGTCATCACATTTATTAATCTGATTTTTCTATAAACTTGTTACAAACTTGACTACTAACTGGACACATCATTGACAGTGCACAGAGCAAATAGTACAGTCAAAACAGCACAGTTAAATTAGACTATTGTCAAAATAGTGGATCAAGATGGTAGAGATGGAGACTGGCTTTGCAAAGAGGAGAACTCCACATATTTAAACTGTTTTGTTCTTCTAACATTCAATGGATATTATAAATTTTCTACTTTGTGCCTTGTACTCTATAAGATGCTAGGATCCAGTAGCTAATGAGACCTAGTCCTTGCTCCCATAGTCCAGCAGAGTAGATTTTAACAACTAATTATACAGTTAATTATCTGATTTCAGTGATGATCCAGACTACATAGGAGAAGGATGGGGACTTCCAGTACATGGCACAGCCACTTCAGGAAAGTGCAAAGATAAAATCAGAGCTCTGTACCTGAGTCAGGGATGGGGTTCTTCAACTATGATATTCTGTTCTGGAGGCCACTGCCTTTGGTCAAGTTGAGGACAGAATGGGTCACCTTCCTTGTGCATATAGTTCTTCTATGGATTGTGACAAGAGCAAGGAGGAATCTAGAATTGGCAAGAAAGGAATTGTAGAACTGGGGAAGACAGAGGCATGATACGAGGCACAGCTGTGGACCCCAGTGTTTCCTGACATTACCAGTAGTTGGAAAAGTGTGCCTGCCCTGAAGGCACCTGGGAAATGATCCTTGTGCCATTGTACCTGGGGCAGTGAGCCCCCACCCAGGGGAGGATATGTATTTTTGTATATTCAGGCACTAGGCATCTTTATTGTGTCCTCACTACAGTCTTTCCAGTTAGCATAATCATCGCTGTATTGCTCATGAAGAAACTGAGGCTCACAGAGGGGAAGCAAGAAAGTCACCAGACTAGAAAATAATAAAATCACAGACTAGAAAAAGCATTAACATTGGGATCTTCAACCTCAAACATTGAGACCTCCAGTTTTTCCAAGGTAGGAATAATAATCCTTTAATGTTAGGGTCAGTTCAATGAAAAGAAAACAACAACAAAAAGCTTGATCACATGTAATAGGTCGTAAAGCACAGAGTAGGCACTCAAGGTAGAGTGGTTTCCTGCTGGCGGTCCTGTCTCTTCCTTACTTGTGTTTCCCTAGTATCATCCTAATCTCATAATCTCTGAGCTTTGATCTTTGATGGAGTGGAACAAGCATAATCTGGCTGGGTTTCCCCAGGAGGCACAGAAAGTGGGCATCTCCTAGGATCCCATGTTCAGTACTCATTGCTCACCAAGCCTTAAAGGATGCAGGACTCAGTAAATGCTGGGGGCTTGGTGATCAGGGAAGCCTTCCCAAGAAGTAAGATGGAACTCAGGACAGTAATGTCATTTCCCGACCAAACTGCTGGAAAAGGAGCTCACATGGCATTTGTAATGCATGCCAGAAAAATGTACACATATGATATCCTGCCTGGGAGCAAAACATCTGAGCATCCTCCCTTGGGCAACTTTTTTCAAAACTGAACAACAACCATAATAGAAAATAGTACTCAGCGTTAAAGCATTGTAGGCACACATATATGACCGAAACCCAAATCAAAACAAAAACTAGCCTTTGGAGTCAGGCCAGTGTAGATTTGGATCCTGGCTTCTCCATTTCCAAGCTGTGGAACTTGAGGCAATACCCCTCATTTCCCTAGCCTGAGTTTCCTTCTTTAGAGACTAAGAATAATAGAACCTATTTTGCAGGGGAACTAGGACCGAGTGAGCCAACACACAGAAAGCACATAGCTCAACATGGCACGTGGTAAACATTCATTACCTGATGTTTAATATTTTGTGCTTTGTGCCCAGGACCAGAACGTTAGCTCAGCATTCTCTGAGTAAAAGCCCATTATACACTCGTAAGTTCTTTGTTCAATGTTTTTTTTTTGTTTGTTTTGTTTTGTTTTGTGGAACATTGCAAACATATAAAGAATAAGAGAAAATAGCATAACAAATCCCCATATGCCCACCACCCAGCTCTAACATTTGTCATCTCACTGGCCAATCTTGTTTCATTTTACCCTTTCCCTGTTCCCCAAATTTGGCATATTTTGAAGCAAATTTCAGATATTTTAGCCCCAGACAGACATTGGAAGCCATTTTTTAAAAGATTTTATTTATTTATTTGACAGAGATCACAAGTAGGCAGAGAGGCAGGCAGGGCCTGGGGGTGGGGTGGGCAAGCAGGCTCCCTTCTGAGCAGAGAGCCCAATGTGGGGCTCGATCCCAGGACCCCAGGATCATGACCTGAGCTGAAGGCAGAGGCTTTAACCCACTGAGCCACCCAGCCGCAACTGGAAGCCATTTTTAAGCCAACTTCTTAATTCTCTCTTTGTTGGGGGAAATAATCCAAATTCCTATTTTACGGATGAAGTTTATTAAGGTAAAATTTACATACAGAACAATGAACCCTGTTTAAGGCAGAGTTCTGAGTTTTGACAAATTCAAATTCTTTTGGCACTCTTCACTGTTCATTGATCAACGTTGGAAAATCTATGTTACAACATGAAGTAGAGGAATGCACATGCACAGTAGTTTGCTGCCTATATTGGCCTTGACATAGAAGAAGAAGAAAAAGCCTCTCTCAGTGGTGCACTTAATCACAGTTTATTATGACTTAGAAACCCTAGGTGTTTGACTGGCTAGAATGTAAGCCACCCAGGAATAGGTTTATCAGCATCAATTATAGTTTAAGGCAACTCCGTTTATGTTGATGCTTTCATTCCAAATGGCCCTAATAAAAGGTTTCTAAGAAGCTTGATTATTATTGGGTTTATTAATAACAAACCCTAAGCATGCCCCTATTGGGACTGTGATCAATCCAAATAAAAATAACTTCGTTAATTAAAAAGGGATGTTTTTCTGGTAACTGATGTATGCTCAGCAACATAGAAACAAAGAACCAAACAAAAAACAAATGCAGATGCCGGGAATAATACACCTTTCCATCCTTCCAGCTCCCTGGGACAGCCTGGGCTAGAGACCAGCAAGAGCGCCCTCTATCGTTCCCCAGTTACTTTGCCATCTCTTTGTCAGGGATTTGGAGAGATGGCCTGGTTTCCTCGCTGGGCTACTTCATAATTTGGACGAGTATAAGAGTACCATTTGGGGTCCCTTCTTTGTAATGCCTTTTATAAAAGAACAATATTGGTGATTACAGCGCTTGCCTAGGCGCTATCAAAGCTGCATGTTGTGTTTCATCTACGCACTCGAGCTTGTTGAAGAACCATGGTTTTGGAAGAGCCCAGTACCCCTTATAGGACCTAATTATAAATTCTTTCCTAACCAGTCATCAATAGAACTTGTCCAACCAACTCCATACAAACCTATGGGCTCATTGCATCCCAACCAGAGGCCTAATTTTTAGTGCTTACTTAGCACAACTGCCCCGAACTCCCCCTTCTCAACACTTAAACATCCTCGACTTTTTCCTGCTTAGAGAACCACTCACTGAATGTCTTCACTGGCAACGCTGCCCTTGCTTGGCAAGTTAATAAACTCATTTTTGTTTGCTTGTTATTGTTTTGTTTTGTTTCATGTTAGTTTTCAGTTCTGGTGGTCCGTGTTCTACTCTTGGGTGTAAAGAATGATGGTTTCACTGAGTTTGCCTTGAGCAGCCTAATTCACCAACACCTGTAATCCATAAACTGGAAAATCTGAGCCATTTTCTGATTTGGTTTGGTCTTCCCGCGCTGTGGTGAGTCCCGCCGTCACGTTCGAGCTCCGAACGTGGGGCTGTGTTCTTTGCCTTCTCGCTGAGTTTCCTTTGTTTAATCTAGGTTGGCTGACCGACCATACTCTTACCTTGCTTTGTCATTCTGGCCTGCAGTCAGTCTCCTGCGAGACTTTCTTTTAACACTAGCTTGTTCAGCGGCAGTTTCCAGTCTTGGTTTGCTGTGTTTATTTGCCTACAGTTTGTCTGGAGAAGAGAATCAAATACTGCCATTTCTCGAGTTGACCTAAATCTGTCTTTTGGTTAAGGAAGGACTCCCTTCTATGTCTGTTTTTTGTTAAATATATAGACTGCCAAGTTCAAAAACAGTTAATACATCTGCCCCCACCCCCCAAGCTCCCAACATAAACTATTTCATTCAGTTCCTCAATGGTCAGTCTTGCGGTTGGCCATTAACTCTGCTCTTAATGCCACACGCCATCTTATCTGGTCCAGAGAGGAGGAAACTAATGAACCAGATTACAGATTCTTCGGTTCTACGGGAGCCCTTAAATTAATTGGTTTATAGAGACTTAAAAGCACTTATATGACTTCAACAGAGAACCCAAGAGTTTCCAAAAGGCAAAACAACTTAATTGCTAGTGCTCTAAATATTTTAGCTCTTTTGGAATATTTTCCTGTTGAGATTGCAGCTCTGACAAAGAAAGATGTACCTGGAAGCTATAGTTAACACACTGAGATGCAAAGTAATTCATTCAATAATGCTTTTAAACAAGCTAAAGGCTTAATTGTTGCTACATAATATAAAATAAGAGAAATCTATATAATCAAGGTGAATCTTTGAAAAATTAGTCTATTTTGGTGACTTCTCTCTGATTCAATCACAGCATAAAAATAATGTTAGCCTAACATTTTAGTGTGTGCTAGAAGCTTATTTAATCTGGATTTTCTGAATTTCCTATACTTGTTCTAAGCTAACATTGTTCTTGTAAGTGTTTAAAATTACAAACATGTAAAGGTATGTGTTCTAGTCAGGCTGATAATTAACAGAGGTCCTCATAAAATGGGTTGATTTTTGTAACTTCAACCAAGGCACGAACTACACGAGTCTACAGAATTACTTCAACTATTGATGTGACTTCTAAAATGGCATTTTTCTGATATTTTTAATATGACTAGTGATTGTACTCTTTTGAAAGATGACTTTGATTTCTAAGATCGCTAGTGGATTTGAAACCTTGAGAGTCAGCAACGAGCACAATTTTTATTTCTAATTCCTAAAGCATAGAGGAAAACAGGCGCAGAGTGAGAATGCGTGTAATTGCCCTATTGTTGCTGTAACAAGTTATCATGAACTTAGTACCTCAGAAAAATGTCTTCTCTTACAGTTCCAGAGGTCGAAAGTCTAAAATCAAGGTGTTGGCTAGTCTTCCCTCCTTCTGGAGTCTTTAGGGGAGAATACATTTCCTTGATAATCTCAGCTTCTGAGTGAGACCACTTGCATTCCTTGGCTCCTTCCTCCAATCTTCAAAGTTAGCAGCTAAGCATCTTTTCGCTCTCTGACCTCCTCCTTCCCTCTTATAAGAACCCTGTGATTACATCAGGCTCACCTAAATAATACAGGATAATCTTAACATCCTCAGCTTAATCGCGTTTGGGAAAGCCCTATTGCCTGTGTACATTAACATCTTCCCACGTTCCTGAACTGGGACGTGGGTCATCTTTAAGGGGCTTTTCATCAGCCCACCATACATGTAATCACTTAAGCTTATACTCTTGCCTGTCCACAAGCCCACTAGCCTTTTTGTAACAGTAAGTCAAAATGGTAAAGTCAACATGACATATATGTTGTCTTAGTGTCTTAATGTTAATAAGATTAATAATGTAAAAGATGGTGTAGTATGCCTGTTTACATATTTATATATGTCTTACTATCTGAACATCATAGCATAAGAATCAATAAGCAAAGAAACCTTAAATATGACAGAAAGGAGAGGACTGATAAAGGAAAATCGTGATCTTGCACTATATATTTTCTTTCTGCATGAGGGAATGAAGAACTATTCCTGTCTGATGAAGACTCCTTTTTATTCCCTTTTACCATACCTATAGGTTGTCTTAAATGAAGCCATAAGGGTTCTTCACCAACATCTTGCTGGTTCTTACGTTAACTGTCCCTCTGTTTACTGAGGCGTCCAAGAGGACAATTTCCCCTTGCTCTGTGACCTGTCCATTCTCATGACTTTTTGATCGTGCTTTCCCCAAAACAAGGCCCCAAATTTAGACTCATAATAAAACTCTAAGGATGTCTTTGAAATTTAAAGTATCTTTGGGTTTTCCTGGCTAGCCATTGGGTAAACACAAAGATTTGCTTTTTTTACTTTCTAAAAAGAAAACACAATAAAATAATTAGATTTGGGGGCGCCTGGTGGTTCTCTCAGTTGAGCAACAGACTCTTGGTTTTGGCTAAGGGCATGATCTCGGGGTCGTGGGATAGGCCCCTGCATCAGGCTCTCTACTTCAACACGGAGTCTGCTTCTCTCCCTCTCTCTCTGCTGCTCCTCCTACCCCACGCTCTTTCTCTTTCAAATAAATAAATAAATACATTTAAAAAAATCTTTAAAAAATAATTAGATTTGTCTAGCATTCCTCAGATTCTAAGGAACTCAAAATTATTGTGAAAGCTTATTTTTATTCACCAAACTCTTTGAGTTTGTTATTTTTTCTCATGGAATTCTACGGAGTTCCCCTCTATTAAGGTTCTGTACTGAGAATGTCACTAGCTGTACTTAAGACATATTCATGGAAATGTGTTTGTTTCTGATAGGTCTACAATTAATACCCTTATGTATAAGAATGATACCCTCCTGATTAATATTCAGTAACCAGTTTGGGCACAATAGCACTAGTCTAATGTAAAAAATGTTTTGAAACTGTATAATGTATGATTTTGTTGATGATAAATTATTATTTCACAGGAAACAATTAACAAGGCTTTTTTTTTTTTTTTCTTAACACTTTTGGGGAGATCAAAGAAAATGTCCTTATGCTTGTTGAACTCACTACACTATTTTCCATTAAACTTTAGGTATGTTTGGTTACAATGGCGCTTAGATGTCCGAGAAATTTACTTATAATATCTACTGAAGAGGGGAGTGATGGACTTTGTGGCTTTATGTGTTTCTGCTAAGGTAATATTGCCACTCAAAGTGGGCCATGGGGAGAGTCTACCATTTTGGTAGAGTTGGTTGGGTTTGTACCCATACTGGGGTTTCACCAAAGGACCTGCCTGTGCAAGAGCAAATGTCCCGGTAGAAGGAGAGATATGGGCTCTGTCACCTTGTATGTGGATTCTCCCTTGTTCTGGGGTTCCTGATTAAAACACTGCATTAGAATTTGTCCCTAAAAATGGCAATCATACCAAAGGAAATTGTCCAGAAATTGTCTGCTGGTCAAGTTCAATGGTGAAAGCCTTATCCCTTGCTCACTTGCAATGATGTTGGACAATCAATTCACTTTGGGTTATTTACTGACCAAACAAGGCAGCTTTTGTGTACTGGCTAACCTTCCTCCCGCCCCCGCCCCACATCCCATCCCTCCTCCCCCTGTGGCATTTGGATTAATGTTTCAGGATAAGTCAAGAGGTTCCTATATAAAATTCAAGAACAAGAGATTCCTTGTCCAAGGTGCGATGAACCGACCAATGGACTCTTTCCTCATGACTTGTCTGTATAAAGTCCTGATTAAAGGGCACTTTAATGTTAGTTGTGCTGTGCCTAATTGTAGCTGTTGTCAAGTATGTTGTTAACAAGGTCTTAAACGCTGTTGCGTGGCCATGCTCCTACTGTTGCATACGTCGGTTCATAAAGTAGTGAGTTCACTAACACCATGGAAATGACACTCAAACCATGATGGTGGTATGGACCTTAAAAAGTGAAATCTTGTCTATCTTATCTTTGGAGGAGGGACAACCAAGAGGAGGGGACTTTCCATTTAGAGCAGGATTTGCCTAGGCTTAAAACCCAATGCTTTGTGCCACCATTTAACTTTGGCTCCACATAGTTAAATCTGATGAATTTTGAGGGACCCTTCTGTCTCAAACCCGTTGTGAACATAAATAGAGGCTTCCTGAAACATGACAACAGGACTTGCTTCCTGAAACATGGCAACAGACCTGTGCCTAACTCCATCATCTCTGGAGTACCAAAGTGTTTGTTGCTAAATCATACTCACCGCCAGGGGCAACCTGCTTCAGGAACTTACTGAGAACTACTCCTTGTATTTCACCCCTGCTATGTGCTCCCTTGACTGGCAAGATTGAATACTTAGTTTTGTAATTTACTTTTCTTTCTTTCTTTCTTTCTTTTTTTTTTTTGTTAAGATTTTATTTATTTATTTGACAGAGAGAGAGATGTGAGAGCATGAACACAAGCAAGGGGAGTGGGAGAGGGAGAAGCAGGCTCCCCACTGAGCAGGGAGCTGGATGCAGGACTTGATCCCAGGACCCCGGGATCATGACCTGAGCTGAAGGCAGATGCTTAATGACTGAGCCACCCAGGCGACCCTATAATTTTCCTTTCTTTACCTCTAGTGTTTCTGTTTTGTTTTTGATACAAGAGCACCTATTGTTTCTGAATCTAAGACCTCAGTTTAGATGCGGATTCCCCTTCCTTATGAAAATGAAATAAAAAAAAAATGGGGGAAGTTAACTTCTGGGTAGTTAAGGTTAAAATTCTTCCACACCTACATGTCTGGGTACCAGTAAGTGGAAAAGTCTCATCTTGGTTTATCCCGCTCTAACTCAACGAAAGTCAGATTCCCTTAGCTGTGTTACGAAATAATAAACAGACCTATGGGTTTTATTAAATGCCAACTCATTTTTTATGTCACATTTATGATTTTTGCCATGTTGATAGAGGATTTTTTTTCTTTAAATTGACTGATTTTTTTCTTAGCTTTCCTGACTTAAGAAAACAAGCTTTGCATTACTAGTGTAAATAGAGAGTAGTATCACAGCGTAAACCTTATTTAAATGTAAAAATAAAACCTGTGTATGTCTTGAATAAAGATTTGCCTTTGTAATACCAGTGGCAAGCAGATCACACTTGGTGGGAAACTGTTGTGATCTAATGGTCAAGGCCCCTGGAGGTCTTTAACCAGGTCAACCATCACAACACCATGGGTTCAAAAGTGAATTAAAAGCCGAGAGTCTCCAGCTGCCTGGCCCACTTCCTCGGTTGTCCTCAAGCCTCTTTTTCCACTAGCATTTCCCTTTTATACCTCCTCAGATTAAGACCTCTGGCTCGACCCTCTCTCCTTGCTCTGTGTCCCCTTTGGACCTGACCTTAGAATTTGGTTTCCCAGCTTTGATCTTTGATACCCGTTGTACTCACTAGAATAGGATTCTGTGGTTGCAAGCAACAGAAACCCAATTCTGGCTAAGTTAAACTAGAGAGACATTCAATGGAAGGAGTGGGTGAGCTTGCAGAACTGAATGAGAAACTGAAAAACTGAATTCTCTGAGGGGTAAGAACCAGGGATTCTCTAAAGATCAAGGGCACAGCAATTAGTGGACGGTCTCTTTAGGAGACGCTGTCTTCATGCTTTGTCTCTTCCTCCCTTGTTTGTTTGTGGTCAGCATCAAGATGGGATCCATGCTTGGCTTATGGAGCATCGTGCCTGGCCCTTCTGGGGGGAAATAGGACAGAATTCCAGCCTCAGGGTTGAGTCACTTTGGGTGATTCTCTTCACTTCCGTTAGCCTCAGTTGCTTTATCTGTTAAATGACAGCTCACGGGGTTTGGAGGAAATAGTTATGAAAAGCAAAAGCCACTTCCATCCCTAGGAGTGGAAATAAGCAAAGCCCCCGGAGCCACATGAGTCTGGGTTTAAATCTTGATTCAAATGTATACAACTATGTGTCTGTGAAATTTATTACATTTCTGTTTCCTCACCTGTAAAGTGGGGATAGTAACAGTATCTGCCTTATTGTAATTAACCTTATATCTGGCACACAGTAGATGAACAAATAATGTAAGCCACACCGAGAAGGAAGTAATAGATGTGATCATAACTTTGGAAGTTATGATCAATCATTCCTTCTTGAGTGTGGGCAGTGAAACCACACCTCCACCCTTAATTAAATAAGACAGTTATGAGAAATCTTTATCTTACAGTAAACTTAAGTATGAGACAGGAAGCCCTTCGTATGAATGGTGGTGCTGGATCTTGCCTCTGTGTAATCAACCAGGCTTTGCCTGCTCCAGGCTCCCGTCTCTTCTGGAGCCTGGAGTGTTCTTGGCACATCTTTTATAAAAGTCAGCCTTGCTTTCTTCCTGTTGCAAATTGCATGCACATTTCTGCTCCCTGGGACCGGCCTCCATTTCTCAACCAGCCTTCTCCAGCTTCCCCCTCTCCTCCTCCTAATGAGAATGAGTTGACTTATAATTAAGGTCATATTTTATCTGCTGGGAAAGGCAGTGGCTGGCATGGCTGGAGTGCTACAGCTCCACACAGCCTTCCCTTCAGTGGATTACCCTTGCGCTGATGACCATCAGTTGTTGTTTTGGGCTAAAGATAGAAGAATGGTTTTGATGGCTTGAAATTAACAACTGGATTTATAGCTTGTAAATAGTTCTTGTGGTGAGATTTCCTTCTCTGTTCTAATCCCCTCTTCCCGTTCAGACCTCATTTATGAATCCCTTGCCAGGAGTATCCTTCTCAGAATGGAAAAGCAAGAGTTTTTCTAGCGTACAAGCTGCTTCTGCTGAGAAGTTCCTAAATGGCCTGTGTGGGTCTTTGATGTTCACCAATTTCACTCTTGGGGATGGAACAGTTCCATTGACCCATGGCAGCCCATGGGGGAAGCTGCCTGCGTCCCCCCCTAAGATGTTAGCCACTCATCTCTCCCTTTTTCTTTTCCTGGCTCAGAGAGAGAGAGAAAAAAAAAAAAAGCTTCTGACCACGCAAGTCAATCTAGGCAATTAGAGAGTTACAGAGAAGACTGGCTGACATCGCCTGTTTTCAAGTTACACTTGCTGCTCTGGCTCAGACTCCTCTGCAATGAGAAAGAAGCAGAAGTTGCTGGAGAGATCCCCTCTGGGGAAGGAAGTTTCCCATTAGAAGCAAAAGAGAGAACAATCCTTGTCCAAGCAGCCTTCCGGTTCATCGGTTCTGAGACTGGCGGATGGGCCGGGGCTCAGGAGCAAACTGGACCAGCTGGAAGGGAGGGACCCTGAGTTCGCTTTGTCCGACTCACACAGCCGCTGTGCAGTTGGCGGAATGACTCACCCCCAAACTGGCGCCCCAGGGGTCGGGCATGGGAGACACTCAGGCTCGACTTGTCATTGGCAGGAACACAGGAGTCCTCCACTTTCTGCCCTTTCTGTCTCCCCCAATGTCAAACCGAAATGTTTTAGATTAACATCAGGGTTGTAAATGTGAACGGCATGTCAGCAAGCCCCCCGGACAACATTATTTAGTGTGCTAACGTCGAAAGTTTGTAGCGGCTGTGCATTGTACCGGCACCTTCTTCTGAGTGATACTGACATCACCGCGCTCCACTAGGTTAATTTTCCCATCGTGGACTGATTCATTGGGCAGAAACCACAAGTTCACATGCCAACGCAACGGACTGAACTTTGCGACCCCTCCGCCAACAAACTGAAAGTATATCATTGTGTTTCCATGCAAACAAGTCCTGGAAAGCCGTTTAGCTTTTATTCAGTTCGATTTTTATTTTTCCTTTTCACGTCAACACGACATTTCACGACGCTAGACTACAATTTGCTCCTGCTGTAGCATTCTCACATTGGGACGTGCCGGTTACAGCCGGTCCTTCTCGAGCTCCTCCATGTGTGTTGGCCTGCGCTGAGCACTTTCCAGATGAGATCTCGTTTAATTTTAGAGCAATTTGCTGGAGCAGGTGGCATGGTCCCCTCGGAGCCAAAGGAGAAATGGAAGTTGAGAAAGACTGCTCAACTCAGAGAAGAGCCCCAAAAATATTGTCTCTAAAAGGCAAATTCCAAGAGGTCATGTAAAGACAGAGCAAATGTTCTTTCTGCTCTTCTTACCTATGCAAAGAGCCCCCTTCATTTCCTTTCTGGAAAAGTGTCTGAGCAGGTCATTCAGGAGAAAGGGCCCTGAGGCTCGAGATACCTTGAAGGAACAGAAGCCACGCTGACTCCTTGGGTCGGTCCTGCCCACGGCTGAGGCTCAGGCTGCAGCATCGCGGGCCTGCCACTTGCCCTTTGTTGTCTTCCTTGAGTTCAAAAGGAAGAGACGGCCAAGGCTGCCCAGCACCGGGGAGCCGTGAATGGGCTTCGACAAATGTGAACCCACCCACCAGGCCTTCCACTGATGTATTGAAGCCCAGCCCAAACCAAATGCTGCTCTTTGAAGCCTGCAAACTTTTCCTCATTACTCATCCCTTCTGATTTCCAGCCAACTTTCCACCATGGAAGGGCCTAAGGACCAGAAGAAAAGTGCCTTCTTATCCTCAGGGAGGAAGTATCCTGGAGAGTTGTAAAAAGGCCACTCAGGAGATCCCCCTGCTGGCTTTTCAGATTCACCAGCTTGAATCCTTAGGGAAACATCCAAAAATTCTAGGCTCTCCTCCAAATGGAAACTGAATCCCCAATCTTTGCAACCGTGTCCACATGCATTTCAGACCGCTTGCTGTGATTTGGTTGTACTGTGGTGTGAAGTGTTGGACTGATGGCCCATCATAATACTTTGGTAAAATATGAGATTTCATGCTTTCAGATTACTGTTTCCACATAGCTTCTACCTCCCAGATGCCCGCGTCTTTCGGCAAGTCTTTGTAAAAACTGTTCCGCAGAATCAGCAACATTAGAGCAGTGGTTCAACTGCCTGCATCAATTAAGTACCTCTATGTCCAAAACCCAATTCGAAAATGACTTTATTTATTTGTTTGTTTGTTTATTTTTTATTATGTTATGTTAGTCCCCATACAGTACATCATCAGTTTGATAATGACTTTAAAAACAAAGAAGAGCTAACTATTGGCTTGGGAATTTGAAAGGTCCAGAAGTTGCTGGCAGCAGGTGAGGCTTGATCCAGGTGCTCACAGAGTATCATCAGCACTCCTTTAGCTATATTACTTGTCTCTGTCTTTCAAGATGTCAGCTTCATCTTTAAGTCCCACACAATGCCCTATAAGAGTCGCAGGCTCCTTCCCTGTTTCAGATTCTGATGTAGGAGGGGAGTTTCATACTAAGCTATCTGGGAGAAGAAGAGTTTCTCTTGGTAGTTCCTGTGGAAGAGAGAGAGCCTCACATTCTGAAAGTCCATAGCCGATAACTCCTCTCACCTCATCTGTGTTGATTGTGTTTTATAATCATCATCAAATAGATTCCTATGGTCAGGAAGAGGACATATATTTGCTGACTTAGGGCACTGAGGAACATTCTTGGTATGAGACCAATCCCAGTCAGGTCTTATGGCCGAGGAAATGTGGGGTATAGATCGTCAAGGGAAATTTGGGGCACCATGTCCAGGGAGAAAAGAAAGAGTTGAGTCTGCGAAGGCAAATGACAAGTGTACAGAAAGTGATTCCTCATGCCGCCATTGTCTGGACTGGAAAGCAGAGAAGGGAAGAAAATTGCCCAAGGTGGTCAAAGCCATTCAGTGGCCTCCCATTGCTCAGGGGACACACAGACCAAAAGCTACAAAGAAGACCCAGTGTGATCTGCCCCTCCAGCCATCCTCTGAAGCCCCCCTCACCTGCTCAGTGCTCCAGACTCCTGGACCTTCTCAGTTTCTTGGCTTTGCTCACCTCCTGCCTGCTGTCAGCCTTTCCTGTGTCTGTTTCTTCTGTCTTCCCCTCTCTCCCTCATTAACTCCTGCTCATGTCTCCCCCCAAGACCATGTCCTTGAGGTCTCCCAAGTGTTCTTAGCTTCCCCAACCCTGTCCCATTTCGTATGCTTCCCCCTAGATGACCCCATTCATTCGTTCCTTCTAGCAAATGTTAAGCGAGCGCTTCCTGTGTGTCAGGCCCCATTCATGTACAAGAAAGGCATGGTGGAGCTGAGCGGCTAGGCCCCAGACTGTGTGGCTCCAGCAGGAAGGAGGGCTTATGGGGGTAGCTCCCATCACAGACACCAGAGTGCGCCAACCAGAATAATTTGTGGAAGATTACAGTTGAGGTTCAACGCTCCACTAGGGATTGTGGGAACCGTTACCAGACCTAGAAGCCACTGTGTTCTGGGCTGGTATAAAAAAATGCATGAGCCCGAGGTCAGAACTTGTGTCCAGCTGGGGAATTACGCTCGGGTTTCCTCTTGTCCCACCCTCGGCACCCGGAACTAGTCTTATTCCCTAAGCCCTCGGCCCTTCCTGGCTCCTGAATTCCTTCCTCTTCACCTAGACCATGGCGCCAGCGGAAGCCTCCTCAGCTCTCCTGGGAAACTGGAAATGTTTCATGAGCTCCTGGAGGGCAGGGGCTCCTGTCTGTCTCTGAGCTCCCAGCACTCTGTGAAGGAGTCTGAGTTCAGAGCTACACCCCCCCCCCCCAAAACACTGGTTCAGTGAATAAATGGTTTCTGTGCTTCTGCCTTCTCTCCCAGCCGGGCCCCTCTCCACACTGACTTGGGGCACCCTTGTCCTCCCTGACAGGGCCACCTGGAGAAGGAGGTGCTGAGATCTCTTTTATAGCAGAGGAAAGTCAGGCTCCAGGAGCTGAGGCCTGAGGTCACAGATGCAAGGGACACACCATGGAAAAGCCGGGACACGAGTGGGGTGGTCTGGTGCCACGGTCTGCCTCTTGTTCCTACACACTCTGACCTAGAGCAGAGGGCCTTAATCTGGGCCCGGAGCTCCGTGGTCGAGCATCAGGAAGCCAGGGAGCACTCCGGATTCCATGCAAAATGTGGGTATGTGTGCACACGTCTGCAGAAGAGAGATCCCAGCTTTCATCAGATTTTCAAAGCTATCCGGAACCAAAAACCATTAAGAGTAACTGGCCTGGGGATATTTTCTTTCTTTCTTTTTCTTTTGACTGACACAAATGCTGACACACCACTGCCCCACACCAAATCGTCTTAATAGTGGGTTTCCCGCGGAGCAGGGGCCCCTCTCTTCCTGGGGCACCACCCGGCCGACTGCCCTTGGCATCCACAGCCAGTCCAAACAGCATCAGCTGCCTCTGTCACATTCCTGAAGAATCTGAATATTAGAAGGAATTGAGGATACAATGAAGTAAATTTCCAGACAAGATAAATACAGACAGTAATATAATCCTTACGTGAAGAATAAGGCTACTGTTGGAATCTCCATGCTAAAAAAATTTACTGAATTACAGGGGCACGCCCAGTTGGAATTCTGGTTTTCACAGTCTCTTTGCTTGTCAAACTTAATATCAAGGAAAATAAGCTAATTTGATTTGGCAAAGGCTCACGCAATATGGAATTGATATCTGTGGCAGCGACCTTTGATGTTTTGTATAAACAGTGTTTTCCCTGCTGTGGAAGCGGGAGTTGAATAATAAACAGCGTCTTCCCTTCTCCACTCCCCTCCTCCCCACCGCCCCCACTGTCACCAGTACCAAAAAAAAAAAAAAAGTAAGAAAATAAATCTTTTCTGCTGCGCACAAAACTCATGGAGGCAGCTTGTATTGGCTCATTTCTCGACCTTGGCAGTGGTATTTTGGGTCAGAAATTCTTCAAGGGATGAGGGAGCTGTCTTGTGCATTGAAGGAAGTTTAGTGGGATCCCTGTCCCCTCCCTGGTAGATGCCGGTGGCACCCCTACCCTGCTCCAGGTGTGACAACCAGAGATGTCTCCTGACGTTGCCTATTTTTCCCTAGCGGCAGGATCCTCCTAAGTGAGAACCGTTGCTATAACGGTAGGAAAGATGGTGCGAGGAAATTTTTTTCCCTCGGTTTTAGGCATTCGTTGTCTTATGAAGGCCTTCTGCCTTGAGGCTTGGTTTCATGGACCTAAAGTTCTGCAGGTGTCCCTGGGGGAGAGTCTTCGGTGTGTCACTCCTTGCAACCCACTTTGTTCCTGGGGGCTTCAGGCCTGCCTGCCACACTTCTGCCCGGAAAGGGGCCGCTCTCAGTCGTGTCTGACTGCTTAGGCACCTGGTACTTCTGACCTTAGGGTCGTCCCACCACCTCAACTGATTTCCAAAGCTCAGGAATTGTGTGGTCCCTGGATGCCCCTGGATGCTCCCTTCCCTACATCCCATGGCCCTTGGAGAAGTCTCATGGTTAAGAGTGTTTCCCTGGAGTCAGGCAGGTTCAAGTCGATGATGTTCTGGTATGGGCTCACACCAGCTTGTGAAAGTGGATTGTTACATCTTCAGGAATGCTGTGACCCATTTGCAGTCACCTTTGTAGATCACTGTGGCCCAGGATGAGAGTATATACACCACGGAAATGGGCAAAGGCCACACATTAGAGCTCTCCCGCCCCCTCCCCTGCACCTCCAGCCATTAAAGAGTTTACTAGGACACCACTCTCGAGTCCCGGCTTGGAAGTAGGAGAGCAGTTAGCGCTCACTACTCGCCCAGTATCTATTTCCCTTGTTTCTTGCTTGAGGAATTCCAGCTTTGTTTAGCCTGGCAATAAGTCCATTTATATAACTGCATTTCCTGCCTCGCTTGCAGTTAGGGGTGCTCAAGTGACATGGCGTTGGCCAAGGGCATGTGGATAAAGTTTACCGGTTAGGCTTCCTGGAAAACTCCTCCAAAGGGGTCGGACTCACTGCCTGCGACTTTTCTTTTTCGTCCTCTCCCCCCTCCTTGTTTAGATCATAGATGCAGGATGGGTGTGGAGCTGAGGTCTTGCAATTGCTAAGTGACAGGTAAGGAAGGAGAAAGGTCATGCATGGAGCTGAAAGACAGAAGGTGCCTGGCCCTTGATAGCACAGCCTGGGACTCCCTGCCCCAGGCTGCGGGTTGGTGGCCTTCAGTAATATGCCCTTGAATGTGAGCTCTAACTAGGATCCTGGGCAAGGCAACTTAACCTTTATTAGCTCTAGTTTCCTTATCTATAACAGAAATAAGGAAAACCTAACCCCGGGGATTGGTCCGAGGGTTGAATAAGATAATGCATGTGAAGGCCCGCCATCGCCCTGGCGCGTGGAAAGCATGGAGTGAGTGCAAGCTGCAGGGTCCTTATCTCCACGGCTGCCTGTGTCGCCCTGGCAGTAAGCATGTGTTTGGGTCTTTATCTCTTCAAGCACAAGGGCCATGTCTCATTCACTCTTCATCCTCGCTTTGCACGTCGTGGTTCCTTAATCATGAATCGAGTTCCATTGATGCAAAAGGGTAGGGTAGAGATAGGAGTTATTCTCAAACAAAGGATAATTAATTTATCTTATATTGCTTGAGTATAACCCATATCTCAAGCCTGCCCTTTGGCACCAACGGAACTCAATTCATGCTTATTGAACACAGTGTTATATTATGAACGTGATGAACAGCGCAAAAATGAATGGAAAATTTCTGTCTCCACCCAACTCTAAGGAACTCGTACTCACGTCAGGAATGGGAGGAGAGGACCCTGCCTGGCTGTGATGTAGGGAAGGTAAGGGTTCTTCCCTTGTGAGGGTTCTTCCACAAGGATGAGTAAGAGTGCTGCGGGTGGACAATGGAAGGGAGGGGAGGTAAAGAGAAGGCTTCAGGGGAGGCATTTGACGCTTTGGGAAATGGTGGGTTGAGGTGTCCAATAAGGAGACACCAGGAGTCTCAAAGATCATCACAGATGAGGGCCATGCAGGGAGAATCCCAGTTCCGTCCCAGGAATGGGGCCAGGTAGAAGGTTGGAGAGTCATGCTGAAGGCATCTCCTAGAGGTTCTGACTGCCAGGCTGAGGCATTTATCTCTCACTCTCTGGGCAATGGGGAGTCACTGAAGGTTTAAGAGATCTGTGTGATGTCAGAATTGGGATTTAGACAGCTTAATCCAGCAGTCATGTGGAGATCAATTAGGAAAGGGAATGAGGAGGTAGGAAACTAGTGAGTGGCTATTAAACAGACGAATCAGGCATAGACTGTCCTAAAGCCTTGTGCGTGTCCCTGGGAAGGAGGGAGAAAACTTACCAGACAAGCACTGTGTGCCAGGACACTGAGCCAAGGGCTTTCCCTGATTATCTCATTTAACCCTGGGAAGAACCCTGAGAGTGGGAAACATCCTTATAACTCAGAAAGCAGCCAGGTTACTCCACCTCTTCTGTTCTGAGTAACTTTGAGGCCTAGGGAACAAACAAACAGGGGCTTCAGTTTCCCCATTTGTAAAAAGGGCTCCCAAAGTATTACTTATCTCGCATAGGAATTGGAAAACATAAATAAAATAATGCATTTATTTAATGTAGAATCCCTCTGCTTGGTCCTTGGAGGTCAAGGTCAGCTCTTAAGATAATGATGTTCTCAGGGGAAATCCAAAGCCATTTCTTTTCTTTCTTTCTTTCTTTTTTTTTTTTTTTTTAAATATTTTATCCATTTATTTGACACACACAGAGAGAGAGAGAGAACGCAAGTAGGCAGAGAGGCAGGCAGAAAGGGGTGGAGGGAAACAGGCTCTCCGCTGAGCAGAGAGCCCGATGCAGGGCTCCATCCCAGGACCCCGGGATCATGACCCAAGCCGAAGGCAGAGGCCCAACCCACTGAGCCACCCAGGCGCCCCTCCAAAGCCATTTCTAAAAGTTGTATGAGTCTGTAGGGCACTTAGAATCTCACGATCGCCTCCCTGTAAGCTAGTGTTACTTTTTCCTGAGTATAACTTTTAAAATGACCTCCTGAAGCTCGGAAAGTATTGCCCATGGTCTACCACCTCCAGCAGCTTCTGTGTTCGAGAACCGTCCCCCAGGTCGGAGCAAGGACACACTCAGCCAGGCAAAGGGACCGAGTGCACCCTTCTTTACTCTGCTCTTCTTCTCCCCACTCTTACCTGACGTGGCGCGTGACTGTGGGAGTGAGAAAAGCAGCAGCCCGTTCATTTCATCGGTTGCATCCTAGAGAAAGACACATATTTCTAATTCTATAGTTCTCTTTTCATCTCCATTAGCCATTGTAACTACTTAATTTGCTTAAGTTCCTGTGAGCTTCCTATTGATAATTGATAGATTGCCCCTTCCTTTCCCATTTCCTCTATTAGTTATCCCAGGAAGTTCATTTGTGCTTTGCATGTAACCCAATAGGCCCGAGAGTGCCTGGCTTGTTTGTAGGCCTGCGTAAGTTAATACTATCCAGAAGCGCAGGGGGGAGGCCAGCGGGCCTTCGGACCAGAAAGCTATCTGGTTGCACCCCAGCGGGACCCTCTGCATTGAGACACCCTATAGCAGAAGCACAGGGACTTCCCGTTGCTCTGATGGCTGTGAGTGGCCCCCCCCCTCCCCAGGGAGATCGCAGATGCCAAGCCTGGCCCCTCCCTTTAGGCCACACCCCTAACCCCTTACCAGGAGGCGCTATTTCAAGGTAGGGATGGGCATGTCTTACTGAGCATGTCCTGCGTCCTACGTAAAAGCTCTCATTTCTCAGCCTTCTCCAGTTAGTCCTGGGTCTGTCTGTCTTTCTTTCTTTCTTTCTTTCTTTCTTTCTTTCTTTCTTTCTTTCTTTTTCTTTCTTTCTTTCTTTCTTTTTTTCTTTTTTAACTTCTCCTTTCTGGGCTTTTTCAGACAAGAAGCGTTCAATGTAAAGAAGTATCTCTCTCTCGATGGGATTTTGATTTGAGGTTGGATCAGTACCAGGAAGCTGCAGGTGATTATTACAGACCCTTTTTATTTGTCTTGCTGTTTAAGATAACTGATGTACTGAAAATCTGGAGATTGAGTTTGGAGGGAAAAATCTGGGAGAATTTTGATGATTTAGCGTCAGATTTTAAATTTTTGGCATCTGTTGAGAAATCGGGAAAGAACTGGTTCATGTTCCTACAGGGAAACCAGGGAATCAGCTGAGAAGGGAAGGCTCACATCTCCTGGGGTTCGCTCTCCCACTGGCCTCAGTCTCCAGAAATGGGCAGACAATGGTCTCGTACCTGAAAGAAGTCACACCTGCATTTGACCTTCTGGTTCCCTGTAGGTGAGTGGGGTTTAGACCCCTGGTCTATACAACACAAATCACTCTTCCAGGGAGTTTTGGGTTTGGTGGGACAATTGTCAGATTTCTACTTGAGTTGATTTCATTCCATGGTGATATAGTGATAGTCCCTAATCCCTAGCCCAACAGAAAGGAAATTCCTGGCCTTCTCATCTCTTCACTTTATGGACTTACGAGGAGCCACTTTCCATCAAGCCCTTTCCTAAAGTATGGGAATCTGAGAATGAGTTACTTTTCACCTGCCTCCCTGCCATGGGAGGTGAGTGAGGTGAAGACAGGATGAGAGCTTGGCTGTAAGGGACCGTTGCTAAACCCTAGCATCTAGCGTCGTACCTGGCTCATCAAAAAGTAAATGAGTGAGTGGCACGGTCTCTGTCCTGAAGCAGCTCACCAGCTGGAAACACATCATTGCAATGCCCTGCAGAAAGGACTAGGGAAAGGGGGAGAACAAGAGACTGTAGCAATGACAGGAAGGAGTTCTAGGTGGGGGGAAAGGTCAGCAGAGGCTTTGAGGAGGAAGCAGGGGTATATGAGCCAGGACTTGAAGGCTGAGTGTGGCTGGTCAGCCACAAACAAGGAGACAGATGTTGAGAAGTGGAGGGAACAGTATGTGCGGATAGGAGAGCAAGATATTCAGGCAGCTGAGACATGGCGGGGGGGCCCTTCACTGGACTGCAGGTTCCATCTTCTTCTACCTGTATCCCTGGAATCTAGAATGGAGTACACATTGAGTCAATGTCTGCTAAATCAGCATATGAAGGAATAATGCTCCAGCCATGGCTTAGACAAGGAGTCGAGTCAAGCCCAAATGTCTTTGCCCACCAAGACGAATGATGGGGAGAAAGGGACAGATCCAAGGGTGGTTTGAAATTTGTAGCGATAGCAAAGATGGGTGGGTTGGGTGAGCATGTGTAGACAGGCTCTTGCTTTAGCCTATCCTGAGGGATAATAGACTGATATAGACTGACATAGACTCTGTCACGAGGATCCCAGAGGATCCCAAACCCATCCTCTGGGATCTCCCAAGTGAATACCAGAACCAGCCCACCTCCTCGGGCGTTCTTCACTGGGCCATGGATTCTGGGCCATTTGTATTCAAAAGTGACCTCAGACTTTCCCTGATTGGAGCCTACCTGCCCAACTTCAGATGCTGGCGGCCAAGGGGATCAATTTGTATCCACCATGTTATTCTTTCCCACCTCTGGGGGATGATTTTATGAAATCTGCTCTGTGCTGGAGGCCGAGGGGTGGGAAAAAGAGGGACAAGAAACACCTTTTTCCCTATTGGAATCCCTCAATACATCTCTTTTACTCAGTGAGTTCTCTGGGACAGGCATTGTCCCCAAGTGTTTTCCATGCCTTAGCACATTTATCGCAACTCTGGAAGGCGAGTGCTAGGCTGATGGGCCTGCTGTACTGTACCCTATGAACCAGCCCTACAAGTGCCCATGGGCCTAGGTCGCTTCTGAGGCCATGACGGGGGCAGAGAGAAGAGGCACTTGCAGAGAAGTGACCTTCCCTATCTCCCTTTATCATAAACCTGCCCCTCCCTGAGAAACTCTGTCTTGGGTGGGTGCCTCAGCTGCAGACCCTGAGGGGGGTGGGGGTTTTCTGCGGTTGGCGATTGATGGAGGGAGTGTTCCCTCCTGAAACCTGGAAGGGGCAAGGGCAGCGGGATAGGGCAGGGGAAGATGGGTAAAGGGGTGGTTCCTGCAGCATTCTGGCTGTGTTCAGATCCCAAGAGGAGCTCTGGAGTGAGAGTGATACCAGAGAGGTTATCCTGCCCAAAGGCGAGGGGTCAGGACTGTAAGGCTCCCTCATGGCTGCCAGGGCATACAGGACTGCGGAGCTAGCTGGGGGTGGTGAGTCTCCGAGGCAGCTCTGATTAGCCCTGGGTGTAGCAGTAGGCAAGGGCTTCAGGGTTAGGGGACCAGCCTCTGCCGCACGCGTTTATAGTCAACAGGAGGCAGATAGTGGGAAACTTACATGCCTGTGGCCTGCAGATAGAACCATCTCTGAATTCCAACTCCCCCCGCCCCACACAGCAAGGTGACCTCAGGCAAGCCACTTCCCCTCGCAGAGCCTTCATTTCCACTGCTCTGAAATGGGCATAATACTAGGGTTTTTTTTTTTTCTTTTCTTCTTCTTCTTCTTTTTTTTTTTTTAATATCACATTTTATCTTCCAGAATTGCTATCAGGATTTAACAAGACAATGCAAGTGAAGGGGCTTAGCACAAAGCCTGGCCCTGAGTGGGGCCTCACATCGGCCATTATTAATTATAGTTCTCACTGCTGCTTCTTCTGTTCCCACGGGCCCAGAGCTGGGAAGGCTTCTGTGCAAATGAGGCTCCGATCTTTTGCTGAAGGTTTGCTTAGTCCTTGAAAGCATAAAAGGACGTTTCCTCACAGGGTAACCCTAAGACATATATACGTGTATGTATAGTGTGTATTCTTTTTTTCTTTAAAGATTTTACTTATTTATTTCACAGAGAGAGATCACAAATAGGCAGAGGCAGGCAGAGAGAGAGGTGGAAGAAGGCTCCCTGCTGAGCAGAGCACCCGATGTGGGGCTCGATCCCAGCACCCTGAGACCATGACCTGAGCCAAAGGCAGAGACATAACCCCCTGAGCCACCCAGGCGCCCCAGCGTGTATATTTTTAAGAGGAGCCTAGTAACAAACCTAACTGGCATTTGGCAGGTCGGGGCTCATCCTTAGGGTCTGGAGGCTCTTGAGAGCTATTTGGAAGGGAATGAGTTCGAAGAGTCTTCGCCAAGGAAGTGTGTCAACAGTCAACACCTTCTTTTCCATGTGAACATCGTGCAAATACACAGCCATAAATAGCCTGCAAATTACGCCACGGCCAGTTGCCAGAGCAATGTTAGGATAAGCCTCCTTCCTAAAATTTTTAGCGAGCTTTTGAAATGAGATGTGAAAGTCATTATTATTAAATTAAAATCTATTAACTTAAAAAAAAAAAGGAAAGGAAAGGCTCATTCTAGAAAGATCAATTCCCTTTCATCTTTGTGGGTTATTCTTCCAAATGGCACATCTGTCTCCATTCTACAAATCAACCCAGGATCCAGAAGTGGGTCAAAATCAGAATTTTCTAAGTAACCCTTGTGGAGCCCTGCTGCATGAGAGAGAGTTTATTAAGTCCACTGTCTGGCTTAACTTCTTGGATCCATGTTTTCATAGGGATTATTTACCCCAGAAACCAACACAGTTCCCTTGGTGTGCATTGCTCCCCACCAGTGATTACTGGCCATCAGACTCAACATCAGGAGAAGCTGTGGGTTACCTTACTGCTGCCCAAAGAAGCAATACTGAAGGCTAAAAAGGTGTGTTACCTTTGCTGTTTTCTATTGCATTCTTTCCAATTGCAGAAGAGAGAGAGAGAGAAAAAAAGAGGGAGAAGGAGAGAGGTTCTAAAAAATGTGAATGAAAAAATAGAAATTGCAAATGAATGCCAATTAACCTATGGTGGCAGAAAGCAGATCAGGGATTGTGTGTAGCTGGGGGAAAGGGAAGGGATGGATTATAAAGGAACATGAGGAAATTTGTGGGGAGGTGGATATGATCATTATCATGATATTGGTGGTTTCACAGGTGTGTACACCTGTCAAAACTTGTCAAATTGTAGTCTTTAAATATGTGTCATTTATTAGCTGTCGGTTTTGCTTCAATAAAGTTGTAAAACAAAATAAATTACTTTGTTTTTTAATAATACCTTTTTAAAAGGAAATGGCTTCAATGTTCCCAGCTTGAAATGTAAGGGTATGAAATAGGTCTTTAGTTGAGAAAAAAAGGCAGCTAGGCATTATGGTTAAAACCTATGTGTCTCTGACAGTAACCAAGATGCCCTTGACCAGGTGTGTGGATGAATGAGCTAAGGTGTATCCAGACCCTGAGTCCCATTCAGGCCTAAAAAGAAGTGAGCTGTCAGGCCATGAAAAGGCATGGAGGAGACTTCAATGCAGATTACTAAGTGAAGGAAATCGATCTGAAAAGGCTGCATCCTGTATGATTCTGCTATGCTATAGAACATTCTGGAAAAGGCAACACTACAAAGGCCGCAGGAAGATCAGGGGGTGGGATGAACAGGTGCAGCACAGAGGAATAGGAGGGCAGTGAAAACACTCTGTGTGATTCTGTAAGGCTGGAGACATGTCATTATGCATTTGTCAGAACCCATAAAATGTACAACACCAAGAGTGAGCCCAAGGTAGAGTGTGGACTTCGGGTGATAATGAGGTGTTACTGCAGGTTCATTGATTGTGACAAACGTACCATGCTGGGGGAGGGGACTGTGTACGTGCGAAGGCTGCAGGTGTGTGGGAACACCCTGCACTTTCCTCTCAGTTTTGCTGGGAGCCTAAAACTGCTCTAAAAAATAAAGTCTTACAACAAAGCAACCAGACAAAAAAAGTCCTTATGTGTCTCAATCTTTCTGGAGCCAGGGGTTCTTGTCTGTCTATGCAGCCCTCGGCCATGGGTATGTGGGAAAGCTAGGAATTGTCCAACTCAGCCTGAAGTTGAGGGGAAACATATTGGAGCGCTCCCCAAACATCTTCAGCTCTCACTAGGTGGCTGGTCAGAGGAAGTGGGTGCAAACATTGAGTAGCTCAGTGTGGACAGATGTCCCGGCCAAACACAGGGTCTGAGGTGTCCTCAAGAATCCTGTCTTCTCTCTGCTATCATTGGTGGCACCATTCCTGCAACCTGGCCCATGTCCCCCTCTCTAACTTGTTGCTACATACACACATGCTGATATATACACACAACTGTGAGTTTTTATGAGAAGTGAAATCTGGCTATTCTCCATCCAACCATCCATTCATTTATCCAAGAACTCTTTGCTGAGCACCTATTTCAGGTAAAGGGCAAGGAACTGGGTAGATGATCCAAACAGACTCAGTGCCTGCCCTCAGAACCTTACATTCTAAGTGGGAGAGACACAGTATTCAAATAACCAAAAATGTAAGGTGAAACTACAGCTGGGGTAAGTGCTATAAAGCCGAAATAAAGGGCTGTAAGAACAAATAAGAGGGAGATTTGGTTTATTCATAGAGACAGTAAAGGAAGACTTTCCTGGAGAAATGACAAGTTAGGTAATTTGAAAGCAGTATAGGAAGTAACCAGATAAAGAAGGCCAGCAGAAGTATTTCAGAAATAAAGAATGGTATGTGCAAAGGCCCTGTGGTTGGAGGAAGCATAGTAGGATCAAAGACGTGATCAAGGACCTTTGTGGCTGGAACTCAAAGGACAAGAGGAAGAGAAGCCAGTGAGGTGACTAGAGGCTAGAGGGCACGTGATTTTATAGGCCATGGCAAGAAAATGTCCACTATCGATTTCCCCAGAAAAACACACCCAAGCCCCCCAACAAAACAAAAACACCTTAATCAAACAAAGCTGAGTGTATTAGAACTACTACAATAAAGGAGAACACAACCTTGATAGAGTTTTAGTAACGTCCCAGAAAGAGGAAGTCAGGGGAATCTATTTACAAACTTTTAGGGCCCGGGCTTGATGATTTTAAAGCTGGTTTTACCAGGCAGAGAATTAGTTGGGATTAGGCAAAGTTTATGACATAGGCTTGACGGGGGCTTGGATGTGTGAACACAGTGAAGACAGGGTCTGAAAGGGAGGCTTCCTGTTACCGTTAATCTTCACACCCAAGCTATCCCAATTGGCTCAGAGACTCGCCGTCTAGTAGGTGGTGTGTTTTTTAGAACACACGACTGAGTTATCTTTGCTTATTCTCAGTTTTGCTTAAAAATGGACAGAAAAGTAACCCTGGATTTGGGATGAACACAGGAACAGGGAATGATGTTGCTCTCAGTTCTGAGCTTTGGCTTTACCCTAGGTGTAATAGGAAACTGTGAATGGTTTTGACAGTCCCTCTGACCCAGGCCACTGGCTCTTTGTGGCACTCAGGTCCCTTCTGTGCACCGGGACCGCAGGAGAAGATGCCACAGGAGGCTGTGGCCCATGTTGAGGTGCTCATCTGCACATGCCCCTGCGGTTGCCAGGAGGCGCTGCTGAGCAAAGCCACCCTGCGTTCTCTCCTGGCTCTGCCGCTGACCGGTTTTGAACCTCTGCCCATTCTCCAACCCCTAAGCAGCTTCCTGATCTCCAAAACGAGGGTAAGAACAGTATGGACTTTATAAGGATAGTTCTGGGGAGTAAACGAGACGTGCATGTACATTCTTAGCCCTGCCTGGCTTGTGACAAGTGCTCAAGTGTTAACTAGCTGTCACTTTTACATTTGACTACAGAGCTGAGGGCTCCTGGAGCCCCTATGCTAATTCCATGACTGTCTGAGGACCTAATCTGCTGATGGGTCTCGTCATCTGGCTGAGTATGATTCTGCTCTTCACTCTCGGTTCCTTTTTTTTTTTTTTTTTTTAGGATTTTTTTTATTTTGAGAGAGAGAGAATGAGCGGAAGGAGAGGGAGAAGAAGCAGACTCCGCTATTACACCTATTACACCTAAGCTATCCCAGCTGGCTCACAGACTCACTGTCTAGTAGGAGGTTCTCCTCCTGTTACTGAGCAGGGAGCCGGATGTGGGACTTGATCCAGGATCCTAGAATAATAACCTGAGCTGAAAGCAGATGCTTAACTGATTGAGCCACCCAGGTGCCTGTCTTCAGTCTCTGTTCTTGTGTTTGACCCAGAGCATTGCTTTCCGATTCCCACATCTAAGATCTTGACTACCTTTTCATTCTTTCCAGTGGTGGGTCTTAACTGTCCGCTTGTGCCAATCTTTCCTCTAGGTCAAGCTGCAAGCAACCTGAGGGCAGGGAAGCTGTTCCCGGTGCTTCCTTTCTTCACCCAGTAAGAAGAGCGCAAGGGCTCAGTTCGTTCTAGTGACTTGTACTGAGACCTACTCTGGCCAGGGCTGGGTGCTGTGGACGCAGGAATAGGGCAGATACAGATCTCTTGTGGCGGGCCCTGGGATTGGAGGGAAAGAGCCCAGGTAAAGTCCTTTGGGGGCACTTATTGTGAATGGGTGTATAAGGGTACAGACTAGGGAGGGATTGATTCTAGCCTTGGCCATTAAAGAAAACTCCAGGAAGCTGATGTTTGTACAGGGTCGATCAAAACATGCTTATGCATTATTCTTTTAATAAGCAAAACATGCAAATAGACAAAAAGTGAAACAGCTCCAAAATAGTTTAGAATGAAAATCAGTCTTCTCCCTTACCCTCCAGTATCCCACTCGGAGGCCCCTACCTTTTTCAGGCCCCTACCTGCACATATAAGCTCAGATCTTGCATTTGTAAACTTATCCCACAACATCTTATACACTGTTTTATTTAGTTATGTAGCTTGAGGATCATGCTATACCAGGTATGTGTTGATCTCCTTTATTGTTATTATAATAATTACTTACACATAATCAGCCCCCTATTAATGGACAGAAGACTGTTTCTTTTCCTTTCTTTCTCTCTCCCTCTTCCTTCCTTCCTTCTTTCCTTTGCCCTCCCTCATCCTTTCATCCTCCTGCTTGATCACTTCCTTTCTCTTTCCTTTCCTTTCTCCCTTCTCTCCCCTCTCTTCCCCTCCCCTCCCTTCCCCTTCCCTTTCCTTTCCGTTGAACTGGAATCAGCCTGAGACAATATGTCTGTTTTTAGCCACTATGCTGAGCTCTCAGACACTTTGGATGTCCAATTAGCCAGTGCACCCTGAGCACTAGGAAAGCTGAGTTTTACTGTATTACTAACAAGGCCACAATATTCTTTCATCCTATTAAACCAGCAATGCCTCGTCCTCTAATTTGAAATCCCTTAATGTCTGGGCAGCACAGCCCCATGAGTCAGAGGGCTGGCTCCCCGGCTGTGTTCATGGACAGGAACAGGCCTTGAGACCCATGCAGTAACGTGTCCTGTAACTCTATGCCTGGCCAGGCCCTTTTCCAGGCACTAGGACGTATGAAGGGAGGCAACTTGGATAGAGTTTAGAAAGAAGCATCCCCTGTGACCATAGGGAGGTAATCAAAGGAGACATTGGGATTAGGAACCTGCTAATTCACCCTCCCACCCAATGACACCAGGGGGAAAATAGGCCCAGGAGGGTTAAATAAGATAGTTGTCTAAGGTGACCCAGTGAGCTGGTGGAGAGCTGGGCTGAAATCAGTGTTCTTGACCTAAGCCATTGGGTGAAAAGAAGAGCCAAGAAGAAAACAGTGGAAGCCTCCATTGACCACTCAGACTTTATAAGCTCACCTCCAGCCAAACACCAAGATGGCCTCCAAAGCATTCCCTTCAGGAGCTAACAGTCATCATACCAAACCCTCCGTGCTCCATTTGCATCTGTTGGCCTGCACGACCTGACTTAGCAGCCACATTTTTAAGACCAGGCAGATGGGGTTCAAAGCAAAGAACATTTGCAAGCTAGGGAGTGATTGAGGTTAGACTCTAATCTGGACCAGATGACCTCCTATAGGTCAGCGATGCTTCACTCTCTCGTGTTCTGGATGGACATACATACATACAACATACAACACTAGGTGCCATTACCAGTGTCTTCTTCATTTGGGGACTTCCCAGTTCTCACTGGACATCAGCTCTGAACAGAGGCCTTTCTGTTGCCAGGTTCCAGGTGGGAGAAACTTCCCGCATTCTAACACCTGTAATCTGAAGCTGTAATCTCTTTGAGTCAAGGGGTTAAGAGGGAAGGTTCTGGAAGGAGGCTGCCTAGGTCCCACCTCCAGCTCCATTGCTTATTTACCAGCTCTGTGAGCTTAGGTCAGCCTCGGTTTCCTTCTCTGTAAAATGGTGGCAATAGTAATAAAAAGTGGAAGCTGTTAGCTCTCTACCTATGTAGCTCTGTGTAGTTCAGGAGTCGGCAGGCCTTTTCGGTAAAGGACCCAATAGTCAATTTTCTTAGCTGTGTAGCTTCTGTTGTTGTCACCATGCAGTTCTACAGTTGTAGGGAGAGGCAGCCATAAACGATATGTTAACAAATGGATGTGGCTGAGCTCCAGTATGATTTCCATTCATTCATTCATTCATTCATTCATTCATTCTTTCATTCATTATTCATTCACTCATTGTTATAATAGTTTCAAGTGTTCAATAGAGCGGTTCAACACTTCCATACGAGACTCGGTGCTCATCACAACAAGTCCCCTCCTTAAGCCCCATCCCCTGTGTCAACCCATCTTTCCACCTACCTCCCCTCTGGTAACCATCTGTTTGTTCTCTATGGTTAAAAGTCAGTTTCTTGGTTTCTCTCTCTCTCTCTTTCTTTTTTTTCCCTTTGTTGGTTTGTTTTGTTTCTTAAATTCCATATATGAGTGAAATTGTATGGTATTTGTCTTTCTCTGATTGGCTTACTTTGCTTTAACATACTATGCTGTAGCTCCATGCATGTTGTTGCAAATGGCAAGATTTCATTCTTTTTTATGGCTGAGTGATACTCCAGTGTGTGTATGCATGCGTGCGGGTGTGTGTTTACATCTTCTCTATCCATTCATCTGTTGATGGATATTTTCCCAGTATGATTGTATTTGCAGAAACAGGTGACATGCCATAGTTTGCCTCCCCTGCTATACTTAGCCCTCTATCTGCCAGACTTTTTTTATTTTTTAAAGGTTTTGTTTATTTATTTGACAGAGAGAGAGAGAGACAGTGAGAGAGGCAACACAAGTAGGGGGAGTGGGAGAGGGAGAAGCAGGCTTCCCACTGAGCGGGGAGCCTGATGTGAGGCTCGGTCCCAGGACCCTGGGATCATGACATGAGCCGAAGGCAGACACTTAACGACTGAGCCACCCAGATGCCCGCCCCTACATATCTGCAAGACTTAGCTTCAATATATTCCTCATATTTTTGCCTGAAACACATCTCAACACTGAGGTCCTTATACTAATGGTTCTTACACTGTGGTGGGGGACAAGAGATGAAGAAAGGGAGTCCACTAAGAACCTGTAAACGCTCTCCTAAAGAAAACACAAATGTAGGTGCAATTTTGAACCCAGTTGTAGGGGATTGTGTAGACCCTGAATCCCTTCATCCTTAAGAACTCCAGGAATGCATCTTACTCTTCCAGAAACTGCAGAGCTGGTTATCATGAGAACATCAGTCTGAGAACATCAGTGCCTGAAGAAAATTTGGTGGTGTGCCAACGTGTTAGTTATTGTAGAGTTTCATCTCAGTACAAAGCTCTGTAGCTAATGAGTGTATGTCCCATCTCCCCTGGTGGCTAACTGAACCCATGTGACCTTGGCCTGACCATTGGGATAAGACTAGAAGTGATAGGTACCATGTCCAGGCCAAGTCTCTTAAAACTAGGTATGTGCTGTTCTGGCTTCTTTCTCCATCTCAATGACTAAAGGGTGGCAGGAATGGGACAGTCACCTTGAACTCAAAGATAGAAACCATACACTGGGACCACCTGGGTGGCACAGTTGGTTAAGCATCTTATTCTTGATTTCAGCCCAGGTCATGATCTCAGGGTTGGGAACCTGCGTCAAGTTCTGCGCTCAGACCAGAGTCTGTTTAAGACTCCCTTTCCCTCTTCCCCCATTCCACTCCCCACCCCCCAACTAAAAATTAATAAATAAATCTTTTTAAAAAAAGGAAAGGAAAAAAGAACCCACACATTGAGAAGATGGAAAAGCCATCCTACGGTCTGAACCACCTACCTCTGGGCTGTTACGTAAGAGAGAAATAAGCTTCAGTCTTATTTAAGTTACTGTATTTCTGGATCTCTTCCCTATAGCAGCGAAACCTGTAGAGAGTATGAGCTACATAATTTTCAGGGCCCAGCGCAAGATGAAAATGTGGGATCCTGGTTCAGAAATTGGTAGGAATTTCAAGACAAGGACAGCAGAGTCTGAAGCTCAGTGCAGGCCCCTTTTAAGCCTGGTGATCTGTGCCACAGCTCAGGGCACACGCCCATGAAGCTGACCCCGCCTGGGCCCCAGTATGGGTGGGAACTCAACTGGATCACTTTGGGTGGTTGGAAGGAGCCATGATTCTGATCATTTTGTGACACATCACATGCACCATGGTCAGGAAGGAATCATGGTAAGCTCCCCGAGACCCTCCTCCACGACCTAGCAATTACACTCTCTTCCAACTTGATTACTTCTGTAAAGACCTTCTCTTCCAAGCCATGCTAGCTTCTATTTTCATTGCATTTTGAAAACTGGGAAACCGAGATCCTACTGATGGGTGATGCCCCTGGGATTCAAGTCCCAGCAGTTTCCCTTAGGAGTTCAGAGGCCTAATTGCCGCCTTACACATGACCCTAGATGAGCTCCACACTTGTCAGCCCTGCCTGCCCATCTTCCATTTTCCGACACCTGGGATGTGTGGGACTTCAAGGGCAGGTTCTGGAGGGAGCCTTCTTAGGTCCCACCTCGGGCTCCATTACCTACTTACTAGCTGTGTGAGCTTGGACAAACCCCAATGTCCTCCTCTGTAAAATGACAAGAATAATAAAGGTCCTGCCTCTTTGATTTGCTGTGATAATAACATAAGATAATGCTGGCAAAGGACTTAATATGTAGTGTGTCCTTTCTCTCCCATTACGGATATAAAACACACGAAAAGCTAGGTTTCTCAAAGTCCTACCAACATATCTGCCTCTGCCCTGCTCTCCCAAACCCTTTCTGTTCTGGTCCTGGTCCTGTAATCTTTGTTTTTAACCCCCTTCTCTTCTCTTGCCGCAGTGTTGAAGTAAGCAGGTGTTTGTTTTTGTTTTGTTTTGAAATCAGGGCAAAATGGTTATGTTTAACGGAGTCTAATTTATTAAAATAATTGTCTTAATGAATACTAATTATTAAATGTTCATTTAGCTATGCGCTTCTCTTTGCTGGTACATGTACTTGATATTAGTCATTATGAAACAAGACATGCAGCAAACTGTGTAATTGCAGACAAAGCATTTAAGACACAAACCAATAAAAATCAAAGGTAGGAGAAAAATGCTTTGAAGGGAGCTGGGGACTAGTCAGGACTTCCTGTGTCCTGCCAAGAACCTGGGGCAGAAGGTGGGGGTGGGGTGGGGTGTTGGGTGATCGCCCTGAGAGCGCCTGCCAGGCCTCTCTAGCCAGATAGAGAGGAAATGAAACGCTGTTTATATAGATGGAAAGGAGTCCCCAGGTCACATCTTTGACCAGGTCTAGGGAGAAACTCAGGACGATGGAACCCTTCTGCTCAGGGAGAACGCCTGGCAAGTGCAGGTGGAGGGAGGGGCGTCGTGGGAAGTCGGGTGTGGGCGGGGTTCTTGCCTTCTCCACCCTACCACTATGCCGGCTGACTGTCACTAGTTGAATTGCATCCCCTCGTCAAACCTATATGTTTAAGCCCTCACCCCCAAAACCTCAAAATGTGACCTTATTTAGAGATGGGAGTTTTTCGGAGGAAATAAAACTAAAATGAAAACTTGGTGGGGGGGGGACCCTAACACCATACAACTATTGTCCTTACAAAAAGGACCACAGACTAGGTTACTTAGACAGCAGAAATGGACTGCCTCACAGTCTGGAGGCCAGAAGTCCAAGGTCCAGATGTTGGCAGGATTGGTTCCTTTGGAGGCTGTGCGGGAGGGTCTGGTCCATGGGTCTCTCCTGGCTGCAGGTGGTGTTCTGGCAACCTCTGGCACTCCTTGGCTCCTAGAAGCACCACCTTGATCTCTACCTCCGCCTTCACATGACATCCTCCCTGTGGGCATGTCTGTGCTCACATTTCCCCTTTGTATAAAGATGCCGATCATGTGTGGATTAGAAACCGCCTTAAAGTCTTCATTTTAACTTGATTACTTCTGTAAAGACCTTTGCGTCACATAAGGTCACATTCTGAGCTCCTGGGGGGTTAGGATTTCAACATATGAATTTTTTTGACAGGGACACAGTTCAACACATAACAGTGACCTTGGGCAGGTGTCTTCCTGCCTCCGAGCTCTCTTTACCCAACTGCAAAGTACGAGGTGATGAAATAACCCCCAAAGGCTTTTCAGCCCTAAAGTCCTCGGTAGGTCAGGCAAATCTCAGCCCCTAGATCCAGGCTGGTCCCCAAAGCTGCAGAAACGGACGCAGATTCCCAATTTATAGTCAGGCACGTGAGGCTGGAAACTGATTTTGAAAGAGAATTACAGGCAGGTCATACTTCGCCAGGGGGATCTCTATCATTGGTTTGGGGAGGCCCCAACAGACAACTCCCCCAATCTCCATGGCCGAGCACTCTGCTGAGTTGGGCACAGAGGACCCCAACGCAGACTCGGTCCCTGGGGCCCAATCAGCAGGCTGACCTGAGGCTGTGCTAGAGCCCCTGGGATGTGGAATTAGGTCACCCTCCCTTTCCACTTAGGTCATCAAAAAGCTATGGGATAGGCAATAGCTTTAATCACCTGTGCTCAGCTACACCCAGTCCATGCCAGAGGCCACTGGGGGAAAGGTCTCCTATCTCACAGTCCTCTGACGCATCCAGGGCCTGGGCTGATTCCCGTATTGCCCCGGTCACAAGCCGATTTTATCTCCGGCTCTCCAAATGCTGGCCATTACAGTGGGAGAGAGGGTTCCAGAACCACTACTGCTGACTAGGACAAATTTGCACACCAAAGTCCCATCTGCACTTGAAAAATGAATCCTTTCCAATGGTTAAAGATGCTGTTTTGTGTAAACCTGGTCTGTAGGGTGTGCAAATAACCTGAGGGTATATATTCAAGTCTTAGATATTTTGGATGTTTCTTTTTGAAGATGGGTAGTGTGGAGTTGGGGATGAAGGGCAGAGAGAGGAGGGGATAGAGGCTGTGACTGTGTCAGGTCACCTGACTCAGCCAGGACAGCTTGTTGGTCAAAACCCTCCCTGACAGTTTCTGCCCAAACCCACAGGCACTGCCTCTCTATCCTGCCTCGCCTCTGCCCACATACCAGCGGCGCTTGCTGTAGGGTGACCAGCTGTCCCAGTTGCAGCCCTGAACGTCCCTAATCCTGGAGAATGCTCTCAGTCTTAGCAAAGCGGGGCAGTCACCCTGCCCCCTACGAGTGCCCTCTCCAGCCCCTCCCCGCACCCAGTGAAAACACCTGCAACTTTTGAAACAGCCTGATTCCCTACCTGAATACCTCCTTGGCCTTTAAGATGATGCTTCACTCCTTCTGCAAAACTGTCATCCAGCACCTTCTCTTCCCAGGTCACCAGGGCTTCACTCTGAGGAGTCTACGCTGCCTGGGCTCATTCCACTTTGTCCTGTTCATCCTGCCTCCCTGTAACTGTCTCTTCCTTGCCTTGTCTGTCTTACTCACCAGATTGAAAGTCCCTCCAGGGCAGGGGTTTGGAGAAGACTGGATGCCAAAGATTGCCAACTGTAGGAAGGAATAAATGGGGAGCTGGCCATCAGAATTAAAGGGTACAAAGTTCCGTAGTCAGTAACATTGAAGTAACTTTGTACGGTGACAGATGGTGACCACACTTACCTTGGTGAGCACTGCGTAATATACAGAATTGTCGAATCACTATGTTGTACACCTGAGACTCATATAATATTCTGTGTCAAATGTAGTTCAATTAAAAGAAAAAAAAAGGAAAGGAAAGGCTGCCCCCCCTTGAAGTTGTCTGCTTTGTCACCTTCCCACGTGTGGACAGGGCAGGTGCTGATGCAACCAGCTGTATTATAGTCCTGAAATAAACAAAGTATTAAACGATAAATAAGCAACAGTCAGTCTCCTCTACTTCTTATTCTCATGTCTATTTCTTAGACACAACCACCTTTAACCAATTTCTTGTGCATCCTTCTAGAGATAGGTCATAGAAAGGCAAATAGAACTTGAAACACACATCTGCTGGACGCACACAAACAAGAACATAATGTATACATTCTTTTCCGCCCGACTTTTTTTTTCTTTGTTGAACATATACCCTGACTGTTGTTGAGTATCAGTACATACAGATCTGCACGTTGATTTCTAATGACTCTCATTTGCTAAGAAGCACCTACCAGGAAAGTCCAGAGCCAGTCACCTTCCCCTTGTCAGTTCTGATCATAGTTATAATGAATTAAAATTTTTGCTTTGACTTTTAATTAGGTACTTAAAGCCTGGATTCCACACTAGACTAGTAGACTGTATTTCAGAAGCATCTAGAAGTTTTTTTAAAATGCAAATTGCTGGACAATCTGAAGAGTTTCTGATTAAGTAGCTCAGGGGTGGAGGTGGGGCTTGTGAATTTGCATTTCTAACAAGTTCTAGGTAATGTGGACGCTGCTGGTCCAGGAGCCCCACTTTGAGAACCATGAGTTCTGAAAGGGAAGCCCTGGGGATGTTTTATTCACTAAATTATTCCCAGTGCTTGGCTCAAAATAACAAGCGGTAAATAAATATTTGTTGAATTAAAAATAAGTGAAAGAATGCTAGCACCCCAACTGGGACACTGTGTATGCATCGGTTTGGGGCGGAGCCTAAGCTGTCTGGCTGAAGAAAATTTGAAAAAGCTGCCGAGCACATTAGAGTTGGAATCTCCTGCTCAGCTGGTCAGACAGGTTGGCTCACCCAGCCCTCTCCCCAACCCCCAGGATCTAACCTTTGATGCCACCAACTCTCCACACTGATCCCAATACCTGATGACTGGGCTTAGAGACGGCAGGAGTTTCCAACAAGATCCTTTCTTCCCTTGTCTTGGTGAGCAAACCGGGGAGGCTGAGAGACAAAGTGGCTTGCCTGGTTTCACATGGCGCTTCTGGTGATGACAGAGCGCAGGCTTGCCCAGTCAGCCAGAGGAATTGGCAGGACTGAGGCATTCCACACCACAGATAAAGCCAGAAGGACAGCTTTTCTTTAAGGAAATCTTTTAGTTTTGCATGAAATTTCATACAGATTCATTAATTGTGAAGGAAGGAAGGAAGGAAGGAGAGAGAGAAAGAAAGAAAAAGGAAAGAAGGAAGGAAGGAAGGAAGGAAGGAAGGAAGGAAGGAAGGAAGGAAATTGATTTATTGTGTAGCTACATGTCAGAGACTGTTCTAGGTATTGGGGATTCAGTGATGAACACAATGAAGGTCCTGCCTTCGTAGAACTTCCATTTCAGGAAGGGGTGCAGACGACAAATAGAAATAAGTAAATAATTTTAGACAGCTATGACTGAATGCAAAGAAGAAAGAAAAACAGAGAGTCCAAAGTCAGAGGGGACACATACGGACTATTACCAATTGGTGCTGGGCAGAGCTGAAGGGTTTTCACTCTGGCGAGTAGCTCTGCTGGCTTCTGGAAAGTTCCTAAGTGGAGATGCTTCAAAACATAGAGTCTGACTATCAGGACAGAAATCAACAAGGCAAGGCGATGAGGGAGGAGCTTCTGCGACAGAAATCAACAAGGCAAGGCGATGAGGGAGGAGCTTCTGCTTCACCAGGTATCTTTTCCTCTGTGTTAATACAAAGAGCAGCGCGCCTCCGGAGCCAGAGAATGCTGGGTTTAAGTCCTTTTTCTGTCACTTTTCAGCTGCATGACCTGGAGATAGTCTTTTCACCTTTGGAAGCTCAGTTTTTCCATCTGTAAAATGGGAAACAGTGGCAAAAACTACTGCTTGGAGCCAGAGGAGCAGATCCAAATTGTGACAGTCTGGTTAAATGATTAGACTTGCCTGAGCCTCAGAAAATTTATTATTCATTCGTTCATTCATTCAAAACAATTTAAAAAATCAATCTATTTTTTCGAGCCTCAGCAAATTCTTTCATTTGTTTATTTAAAGAAGAAAAAAAAAATCTTTAAAACAGGCATGATAATTGAAATTTCACTGGAGTGTTGTAAAGGTTATGGAAATCTATATGTGGGAATTTCATTTAAAAGCTATGCATTCAGGGGCGCCTGGGTGGCTCAGTCAGTCGGTTAAGTGGTGGCCTTCTGCTCAGATCATGATCTCAGGGTCCTGGGATCCAGTCCTGGGATCCAGCCCTGTGTTGGCCTCCCTGCTCAGCAGGGAGTCTGCTTCTCCCTCTACCCCCTCCTCTGCTCCTCTTCCCCCTCCTTTTCTCCTCCTCCCCCTCTTCCTCCCTATGCTCAAGCTATCTCTCAAATAAATAAAACCTTTAAATAAAATAAAACATAAAAGCTATGTATTCATAAAGTAGCTGTTCCTGTATTATATATTCTTTTTATATTTAATTTTTTTTTACATTTTTAATTGTGGTAAAACACACATAACATAAAATTTGCCATCTCAACCGTTTTTAGGGGTACGATTTAATATCAAGTACATCCACACTGTTGTGCAACCAGTCACCAGAACTCTTCCATCTTGCAGAACTAGAACCATACCCATTAAACAATGCCCCAGCCGCACCTCTCCCAGCCCCTGGTAACCACCATTCAACTTTCTGTTTTTGAAGTTCACTAGTTTAGCTACCTCCTACGAATGGAATCCTACAGTATTTGTCTTTACACGAAAGCCTTATTTCACTCACCATAATGTCCTCAAGGTCCCTCTGTGCTGTAGCATGGGTCAGATTTTTCTTTTTAGATTGAATAAGATTCCATATTTTGTTTGTCCATTCATCCATTGATGGACACTTCGGTTGCTTCCATCTTTTGGCTGTTGTGAATAATATTACTATAAATACGTATACAAATATCTCTTTGAGTACCTACTTTCAATTCTTTGGAGCATATACCCATATAGGGAATTGCTGGATCCTATGTTAATTCTATTTTTAATTTTTTGAGGAACTGTCTTATTGTTTCCCATAGCAGCTATGCTATTCAACATTCCCTTCAACAGAGCACAAGGCTTCTAATTCCTCCACTTCTTGCCAACAACACTGGTCCTTTTCTTTTTTTTTTTTTTTAAAAATAGCAGCCATCCTAAAGGGTGTGAAGTGGTATCTCATTAAGGTTTTTATTTCTATTTCCCTAATGACTAGTGATGTTGAGTATCTTTTCCTGTGTTTACTGGTCATTTATCATCTTTAGAGAAATGTCTATTCAAATTTCTTGCTCATTGTTTTCTTGAGTATCTTGTTCTTTGTTGTTGAATTGTAGGAATTCTTTATATATTCTGGATATTAACCCCTCATCAGATATGTGATTTGCTAATACTTTATCTCATTTTACTTTGCTGATTGTGTCCTTTGAGGCACAAAAGTTTTTAATTTAATCTGATGCAGTCCAATTTATCTATTTTTACTTTTGTCACCTGTGCTTTGGGTGTCATGTCCAAAAAAATTATCCCCAAATATAATGGCATGAAGCCTTCCCTCTATGTTTTCTTCTAGGAGTGTTATAGTTTTAGGTCTTATGTGTAGGTCTTTCCCCCACTTATTTAAGAGTGAGCAAGAGAAAGAGATAGAGAGCACGAACAGGATGAGGGGCAGAGGGAGAAGCATACTCCCCGCTGAACAGGGATCCTGATGTGGGACTCGATCCCAGTACTCCAGGATCATGACCCGAGCTGAAGGCAGACACCCAACCAACTGAGCCACCCAGGGGCCTCCAACTTCATTATTTTGCATGTGGGTATCCAGTTTTCCCAGCACCCTTCATTGAAAAGACTGGCCTTTCCCCATTGAATGGTCTTGGCATCCTTGTCAAAATCATTTAGCCATATAAGCAAGGTTTGTTTCTGGACTGGCTATTCTATATGTATGTTTTTTGTTTTTTTTAATAAAGATTTTTATTTATTTATCAGGGAGAGAGTGAGCACAGGCAGACAGAATGGCAGGCAGAGGCAGAGGAAGAAGCAGGCTCCCTGCTGAGCAAAGAGCCCGATGTAGGACTCGATCCCAGGACGCTGGGATCATGACGTGAGCCGAAGGCAGCTGCTTAACCAACTGAGCCATCCAGGCGTCCCTCTATATGTATGTTTTATGCCTGTACCACACTGTTTTGATGACTGTAGTTTTGTAATACATTTTGTAGTCAGAAAGTGTAACTTTCAAGTCTGTTCCTCCTTTTTTCAAGATTGTTTGGGCTATTTAGGTTTCCTTGACATTACATATGAATTTTAGGATGGGTTTTTCTATTTCTGCAAAGAAAGTCATTGGGATTTTGATAAGAATTTCATAGAATCTGTGGGTCACTCTGGATAGTATTGACATATTAATGACATTAAGTCTTCCAACTTGTGAACATGGAACGCCTTTCGATTTATTTTTGTTATCTTTAATTTCTTTCAGCAATGTTTTCAGCATACAGGTCTTTCACTTCTTTGTTAAGTTTATTCCTAAGTATTTTATTCATTTTGATGCTATGTTTTCTTAATTTCCTTTTTTGGATTGTTCATTATTAGTCAATGTGAACACAACTGATTCCTCTGTTTGATTTTGTATTCTGCAACTTTGCTGAATTCACATATTAGCTTTAACAGGTTTTGTGGTGTGTGTGTGTGTGTGTGTGTAGTTTTTAGGGTTTTCTATGTATTGTATCATGTCATCTGTAAAAAGAGAGAAATGATTTTTCTTTTTCTTTTCCAATTTGAGTATCTTTTTTCTTTTTTCCTTTTTTTTTTTTTTTTTTTTTTTTTTGGGTTTTTTTTTTCTTTTTTCCTTTTTTTTTTTTTTTTTTTCTCACCTGGCTGTTACGGCTAGGTCTTCCTGTACTATGTTGAATAGAAATGGCGAAAGTTGGCAACCATGTCTAGAACCTGATCTTAGAGGAAACACTTTTAGTCTTTCACTATTATGTGTCATGTTGCCTGGGGGGTTTTCATCTATGGTCTTTATTATGTTGTGATAACTTTATTCCTAGCTTGCTGAATTTCTTTTTCTTTCTTTCTTTCTTTTCTCTCTCTCTTTTTTTTTTTTAACAAAAGAGTATAGAATTCTATTAAATGATTTTTTTTTGGTGTCAGTTGAGATGATCCTGTGGGGGTTTTTCCTCATCATTTTGTTAATATGATGTATTATATTAATTCATTTGTATGTGTGCATGTGTGTTTATGTGTGTGTTGAACCATCCTTGCATTCCTGGAATAAATCCCACTTGGTTAGGGTGTGTAATCCTTTTGATGTGTTATTGAATTGTTTGCTAGTATTTTGGTGAGGATTCTTGCATCAGTGTAGCTTTCTTTTCTTGTAGTGTCTTTGTCTTTGGTATCGGGACAATGCTGGCTTTATTGAATGACTTTGAAAGTGTTCCCTCCCCTTCAATTTTTTGGAGAGTTTGAGGAGGATTTATATTAATTCTTCTTTAAAGGTTTGGTAGAATTCACCAGTAAAGCCATCTGGGCTTTTCTGTATTGGGAGGTTTTTGATGACAGATTTAATGTACGGACATCCTTTCACTTTTGCCTTATTCTCTTTGTTAGAAGCAAGTCACTAGGCTCAGACCACATTTTAAGGGAAGGAATGGCCAGGAGAGGACACTTATCTGGGCCATCTCAGCCCTCCTCTGTAAAATGAAGCTATTCCCAACCAAATGGTTAAAGCAGATGCTCAGAGCACCTCAGCACTGTGTTTGGTGGCACAGAATTGCTTGGTGATTTGCACTCCCATTTGACTGACTGCAAGATGCAACCTACATTTCTGATAAGTGGGACTTTTGCATCATTGTATAGGATTCATACTTTGGCAAACATTCCCATTTCCCTCAAATCAATGAAATTTCAAAGGAATTTCAGCATACCCTGTGTTTATATTCTCAGCCTCAAGCAATTAACAAGATAAACATCTTGGTCATGGTTTCGTGATCGTAATTTTATACCAGTTGTCATCCTTGATCCCTTAAATCACAGATACAATGGGCTTTTTTTTTTCTTTCTCATGGTGTTTGTCCAAGTACTGTATTATCTGTCTCAAGTGTTTCTCTTTTGCAGCTTGGTAAGCTAAGGTTAGAGATTATATCTTTTTTTTTTTTCCTCTTCTGTTTTCCTAGCAGTGCTGGGTACAAAACAGGCTCCCAGTTTGAGATTTGTTACATGAGAAAAATGTACGAAAGTATGAGGGAATCCATAGTGCCATTCTGCAGATAGCCTTGAAGGTTCTGATGCAGTCTGCATGCCCATTGCTTGACGTCATGGGTTGAAGGAGAGAATGGCAGTTTAGCATCTCCTGTCAACCTGTTGTAGCCACTGGAGAAAATGGAAAGATCATCTGTAATCTGTTCAAAGGAGCCATACACTGGAGATGTTATCTCTGTAGTGTCCTTATCAAAGGGACTCCTTAAGTCACTTTAGTATAATAAAAAGTAAGTCATTTGCAATTAGCCTCTCCCAGGAGCCTATTCTGAGACAGGGATCTGAGTTCAAGTAGCTTATTGGGAAAAGGACCCAAGGAAACATGATTGGAGGATCAGAGGAGGGAGCCAGGAAGGGACAGATTCCAGTAGAGGTCGCATTGATGGGCAGAGGACTGGACTGGGCACCTGAGCACAGCCTCACAGTGGAGCTCTGTGAAATTGTGTCAAATGTGATTCCGAGCTGCCCCCTTCTCATGAGCAGCATGGGAGATGGGATACTTATTTATACCAATTCCCCCTCTCATTGTTTGGGGTTGCACTTCTGCCTGCGTGTAAGCAGATCAACACGATTCTACAGCCAGAGAATCCTCAGGGAAGGGTCACCAGTGCTTGCGGGAGAAGCCGAGAGAATGCTGAGTGCTGAGGGGATTGACATTGGCAGTGCCTGGTGCAAGGATTCAAAATTAGATTTACACACTTGGACGTGAGACCTGATTTTGTCCTTTACTAACAAAGCAAGTAACTCCAAATTTCCCAGTCCTGTGTACCCCTCTGGGAAGTCCTCTCTCTTTTTCTCCCCAAAACACTAGGATTTCGTTCCTCCTTGAAGACGTATGACTTGGGATTGTCCACAACATTCCTTCTCAGGGTGAAGTTTCTAGAGTTTCTGTGTAGGCAGGCTTCCTTCCATTTTTCTGTTCCTGTTTCACACCAGTCATCGAAGCAGAGCTTCTGGGATCAGGTTGCTCTTTGCAGCTGATCTGTGCATGTCTAACCACAAGTATGATTCACATTATGCCCTAACGTGGTGTTTATATCATTTGATGCTTTGATTACTTTGTTCAAAGTGATCTCATTTGTTTATGAGCATTCCTTAAATCCCCAGTTCCCTTAAAGTCCCCGCTCTCCTGTCCCTTGGGAAACTCATCCTGCAGACAGAATTGTGTCTGCTCCTTCAATAACCCAGGCAGGCCAAGACAGTCTCCCGCGCTTGGTGTCATTCCTAGCATAACCAGGATAAGAGAAAGAAACAAGGTCAAGGCAAGGAAGCTTTGGCCCAGTGTTGGTAGTGGTTGCTGACACAGATTTACCTGTTAAACGATGTTGCTCCCTTACAACATTTGTCTTCCCTCCCTGCTGTTACTTCTCGCTCCTCCAAGCAAGTCTTCATCTCTACGCTTCTAGGACCAAATCACTGCCTTCTAAGTCTTCTATGGCATGTGAATAAGTGGATGGGAGAAAAGTGCATCCATAGTGACTTAAGTATGAGGAAGGCGGGAATCAGCAAAGTAAAAAGGTGTCTTTGCTGCTGGATTCCTCAGAGTCTTGAATGTGCTAGCGTATCCTATGATTCTTGGTGAGGAAAGGTGAACAGCGTTTCCAAAGCAAATGTGACCACAGAACACTGCAGTCAGCTAGAGAAATGCTCTGCAGAACTAAGCGCCGGAAATGCTTTCCTGGATCATGCCTTTGCCAGGGAGCTAAAAAAACAAAAAACAAAAAACAAAAAAACCCTGATAATTCAGAAGGCTTCAGCAGTTTGCAAGGACTCAGTGGCTGCACCAGGCTTCTGACATGGCTATTGCAAACCCCTCGACTCTCGGTTACTAAGCATCTGCTGGATGCTGGGTGCTTTACCATTGGTAAACAGCTTTGCGGCGGAAGATGGAAGTGAAGGCGTGAAGGCATGTAGAGAGTCAGGAAAGGGTGGGGAGACTCTGGGGGGCATCTTCATGGAAGCTGGGCAGGACTCACACCCCAAACTGATCCTCAGCACTAGGACTGACTACATAATTGGAAAACCCTGTGCAAAATAAAAAATGAGGGTGCCCTTGCTCAAAAATGACTAAGAATTTCAAGATGCTAGTAGAGCATTAGATCTGGGGCCCTTCTAAGTTTTCACAGGTCACAGCCTTGTGAAGTCAGCCTGCACAGAAGGTACCTGTGCCAGAAGCAGCAGCCCTGGCCCCTCATGGAACCAGTCAGCTTGTGCCTCCCGTCCCCTTCTCCTCTTCCCCGCCACCACAAGGCACATTTCAGAGAGACAGGCTTTCTCCCACTCTGCCTCAGCAGGGAGCTCTTTCTACCTGCTCTTAATGAATCCGTGGCTGATTAAGCAAGGTGCCTGGAGATGACTCAGATGCAGCCTGAAACAGGAGCGAGACCCTGGAGGTTCAAATCCTGGCTTTGTGCCCCGTGCCTCTCCACCACATGGAGCAATTTCACGTTCCCTTTCTGTGTCTTAGAACCCTGCTTTAGAGAGAGGGGTCGAAAATGGTGCCTGCCCTGGGGGAAACGATAGTGTCGAGCCAAGGAAGGTCATTCTAGACTTTCCAAACCCTTGGGAAAGGTGGCCGCTTCTGCCCAATTGTAAGGTTTGCATTTCCTCTTGGAGGCTCCCGGTCACTGCTCTCATTATTTACTTACCCGTTCATTCAGGAGTATTTGCAGGGTGGGTAGGAGCGAACCAGGCAAAGAGGAAGGAGAAAGGCACTCCAGGAGGGTAATACCTTGTGCAATCCCGTAGGGCTGGAGGAGGGTGGCCCACAGAGGTGAGGACCTGCTATCCCCCCCAAGACAGCAACACTACCCGCCTCCCCGCCCCCGCAACGCACCCTACCTTGCTGCCTCCTGCGCATGCGCGGAGAAACCAGACTCTCCAAGAGGATGGAAGCTCGTGGTAAACAAGGGTTGTTAGGTTGCCGGTGGATTTTAATCATCCTCCTATCCCCACCGCAACAGAAGCCCGAAAAACTGACGTTTGGCCACCCCCCAACTCCAGGAGACCGTCCACCGGGTGCCGTCAAGCATCTCCAGCAATTAGGCTCAGCGTGACAGTTGTTTCTGAGAGGAACAGCCCAGTGAATGGAGTTAATCTCCCTGATTTAAATCCATTAGTGCCTGTGATATACTGGTTCAGTCATTAAAAGCCACTTCACCTCACCCGGTCATGCCCATAGGGTCACAGGCTGACTCACAGTTAATAGTTGGGGAAGGCTTTAATGGAGAGGAGGCTTTGAAGAAGTGCAGGGTGTGTTCCAAAGCTTGAAGGTTTAATGCATTTTTAATTAAATGTGCTTTAATAGGATTCAGCACCCACTATCATGTCACTACAGACAGATTCATTATATTTGTTCAGTTAATTACGCGTGTGTTATTACCCAAGTGTAAACTTTGGTGACCTGGAAAGAAGCTTGACTTCGAGGGACACCCAAGAAGGGACACCCAAGCAAGTCTGCTGGTGACTTTCAGGATTAGATGAAATCGTTCCCCACCCTCCAGTCCCCCTCTTTGCTCCTGTGCACCCACACCCAGACCCACCCATGCAGGCACTGGTGTACTCCCTCCGGCAGACAGCCAGGCGCATGTGTGGACATTCTCTCTGTTTCTCCTTTTTCAAAGAGAAATGGATGTATGAGATATTAAAGCCAGGAAAAAAGCTTCACACGGGGTGCTGAATATTTTTGAGCCCGAGGGTTCCTCTTCCACAAAGTGACAGTGACAGCAGTACTAATGATAAGGATAGCTCCCAACTCCACTGTAGGTTACGAGGACGTGATGCCCTTTGAGAGATGCCAGGAGCCCCGCACATGTAACCACTCCCAGTGCAGTGGATTGGGTGTCCCTGAACATAATGTTGGTTCCAAGTTTGGGGCATGGTGGAGGTGATGGGGGGCACTTGGGAATGGGGTTCCATGTATGGATGCATAGTGAGGAGACCCTCAGGGATGTCCAGGATAAACCTCTCAGCCCCTCATTCTCTCCCAGGAGAGAATCTTATTCAAGTGCAGATGCTGATTCTGTAGGGTTGGAGATGGGGGGTGTGATTTCATTTTGTGTATCACCTTGGCTAGGCCACAGTACTCAGTTCTGTGGTAAAACACCAGGGCCCATGTCCTCGAGGACGTATTGGCTGGGTGGGATTCACGTTGAAATCAGTGGACTTTGAAAAAAGCAGATTATTCTCCATGATGTGGGTGGGTCTCATACAGTCCACAGAAGCCTTGAGAAAAAAGACTGATGTCCCCTGGGGAAGAAGGATTTCTGCCCCCCGAGATAGATGCTGCAATGTCAAATCTTTCCTGGGTCTGCGGTCTAACAACCTGCCCTGCAGACTTGGGACTTGCCAGCCCTCACTATTACAGGACCCGATTTCTTAAAATATTTCTTTCTCTCTCTCCCTGTCGTATCTGTATCTATTCCTATCTGTAACATATTTGAATTTCAAGAATATATTTTTATCTTACTTTGTAATTTTAAAAATAGACAGGACACAGGTAAGCTAATTTTATTTTAAAAAATTATTTATTTATTTGCCAGAGAAAGAGGGTAACACAAGCAAAGAGAGCAGTAGGCAGAAGGAGAAGCAGACTCTCCGCTGAGCAGGGAGCCCGATGTGGGACTCGATCCCAGGACCCCGGGATCATGACCTGAGCTAAAGACAGACGCTTAACTGACTGAGCCACCCAGGCATCCCAGGTAATTTTAATAAGATAGTTTATTTAACAGAAATTATCCTACATGGTATTATTTAACATGTCATTGGTAAAAACTTCTATGAAGGAGGTAGAGAGGTATACATGTAGCTATATGTGAACATACATGAACAACATGTGCACAGATATTTTGTGTGTATAAGGTACAGATCTCTTGAATATGCATTTAACTGTCTGTTTCTCTGGAGAACCCTGATTGACACAGGGAATGGGAGAGTCTGCATTTTTTATAAGCTCCCAAGAGTTGCCAGTCCTACTGGTCTGGGGACCAGACTCTGCCTCAGGTCATAGACAAAAATGATGTCTGCAAATGGAAACCCCATCCTATGAAAACTCTGGGCAAATCTCAGCATTGCCCCCAAAGACCTGCAGAGGCCAGTTTTGGCTGGAGCTATTCTACTACATTCTCTTCAGCAGCTCATTTCTGCCTGACCATCTAAATGCAACCATTTGTCCAAGCTGGCGAGCTCCTGGAGTCTCCAAGAACATGCCCTGGCTGCTTTCACCACCCGAGGTTGGTCTGCACTTGCATAAACACGGCTTTTCCCACATACTCTCGTCTCAATGAGAGACAGCAGTCCCCAGTGCCAAACAGCTGGATAGAAGCTGAAACGGGAAGAAATCAGACTTGGAGCCCAAGTTTCCCAGCAGCCCAGATGTCTAGCATCCCACAGACACCATCCCAGGCCCCAGCTGCCTCTTGCTTCCCTGACACCTCTTGAATGCCAGTGCAGGCTGGCGTCAGTGGGAGAGCTAGACAAAAATAATGAGATAATTCGCAGCCCTTGCAAATTGCAATAGGGGGAAACCATTGGTTTGCAATGTGCTTTGTGGCCATGGCCGTGGCCGGCAGCAGGAGGCAGGGCAGCCAACCCAAATGAAAAAGGAGACTGGTGGGGCAGAGGAGAGGATCTCATCAGCAAACTGTTTTCCTCTTCCTCTCCAGTTGTCTGGCTGTGTGAAGGCTGCAGCCGCCAGGATCAGGGGGAAGGGAGTGCCCCCCCCCTCCCCCAGCCCACCCAGCCCTGGCACAGGCTGGAGGGACCTGTGATGACAAGTGCCTGGGGGAGGGCTGCAGCCCAGCAATGCCCAGTAGAAACAGAACACAAGGCACACACGTTATTTTAAATGTTCTAGTAGCCGCATTTAAAAAGTCAAAAGAAATAGGCAAATTAATTCGACTAACATATTTTATTTAACAGAAAATACCCTAAATATTTTTATCTCAACATGTCATGGATATACACATATATGAATGAGATATTTTACTTTGCCTTTTTTCTTTGCACGAACTCTTCAAGATCTGGTACACCTCTAGCAGATCTGGATTCAGACAAGCCCCTTTTCGCAGGCTTCTCAGCCACCTGTGCCCAGGGGTTCCCACACGGCCCCACACTGTTCTGGATCTTTAACAACCAGCACCATGGGCTCATAGACCCTCAAGCTGGTATTTGCTGCTTGCCCTGCTCTCACTCCTAAAAACAGAAAATGAAGGGGAAAAAAAGGCGCAAAAAAATAATCTGGCTAATTAAAGATGCCAGGCTAATTGTGTCTGCTTAACGCTCACAGTGAAATGAATGATAACATTTGTTCTGCTCAAGCAAGCACCACATAAGCAAACTTTCTTTAAATAAACAGAAATTGAGTATATTTCAGGAACTTATTTACTCTATGGGTCACAGAAGAGGTTAAACAAAAATTTGTTTTAAAAAATCTCCCAAAGGACACCATCTGTGCTCCCACCACATGTTATTGGGAGAAGAGGAGGCTCTTGGGGCTGGGAGGTGGGGCAGCTGGTGGGGTGAGAAACTGGGTTCCAGTGGACACCAGAGCGTCCCTCTGCAGTGGACGTTCTTGGCTCTCGCGGTCAAGGGCAAGCTCCGTGTGCAGATGAGCAGGGAGGGTGAGATGCAGACCCAGAGGGACTTCAGGAGGCTGGGTTTCCAGCGTGACTCCCAGCAGACACTGTGCAAAACCTCCGTTGTGGCTTGGGAAGAGGCTCTATCCCACACGTGTGAGTTGTTCACTTGTTGAGTTAGCTATTCATTCATTCATTCATTCATTCATTCATTCTTCATTCCCTTACTCATGTATTTCATCAGTTAGCTACTCACTCACTCACTCGTTCTCTCATGCACGGTTTCAGGCTGGGTTCCCTGGAAAACAGACAGGCTTATCGGGGAGTACTGTGCAGTCGGCACCTAGGGAAGGGAGAGGCCGAAGGAGGCCGGCAGCTGTGCACCGTCACAGTGGAGCCCCAGCCCACTCTGGGCAAGTTCCCACGATGGATGAACCTCAGAGCTCTCCTGATCTGGGTTCAGGGGCTAAGCCTTTATACATAGCCCTGTGCTAATCAGTCATCAGATGTGGGCTGCCCTGAGCAGGGAGCGTGAGGGAGGGCAAGGCGGCTTTCTTCCACTGAGAGCAGAGGGCTGTCTGCTGGCAGGACGGCCGTGTCTGAGGTAATGGGCTGGGTATTCCTGAAGGGGGATTTGGAGGGCACGTCTTATAACCACCCCACACATCCTATAATATAGTACATATAGTCTGGTCTGTGGGCTTCACTCATTCATTCCCCCAGTCATTCATTCGTTCATTTTCGGAATTTATGCACGTCTCTTATCTGCTTAGAACTCTCCAGTGACTCCTCTCTGCCCTTCAAGCCCCTCAAGCCCCTCAAGCCCCTTGTTACCTGGACCCTGGGCCCTCTGAGCCTTTGTTGGGGACGTCCCTCACCGTTGCTCACTGCGCTATGATTTCTTCCCATCCTTTGAACATGGAGGTCTTTCCTGTCCTAAATCCTGCTCCCTGGGGTCTTGGCATGTCTGGTCCCCTTTCATCACTGGGGTCTCAGCTCCAGGCTTCCCTCCTCAGAAGAACCTTTGCAAATGGCCACGTGTGTAGGTCTTCACCCTCCAGCCCGCTGCTCCTCTCTAAATTTCTCCTTTGGTTAGTCTCTGTACAAGCATAACCAGTCACTCTCTCCAGTTACCTTGTTCGCTCACTTATTTGCTCCTTCTCCTCTTCTCCACTGGAATGTAAGCTTCGTGAGGCCGGGTCTGGTCTGAGTGTTTCTTCTTCCTAATCACACAAAGATTTGCAGAAGGAACAAGTGAATGACTCAGCAATTTGCTTACTAATTATATTATTACTCATTCATTATTCATGTATGGACTCTCTTATTCATGTATTAATCAGTCCAGTCATTCATTTATTTGTTTACTCAATAAGCATTTTATATATCTATAAATGTGTATTATATATATACTTTTATATCTTTAAATATTTAATATATTTATACATAAATAAATTACATATGTTAAATATAAAATGGATGTTATACACATATAAGTATGTATATATATTATAATAGACACATATAAATGCATAAAATATACATTTAAATGCAAATATATAAATATATATCACATTTACTATGAACTCAATAAAGATATTCTTAGCAACATTATTGAAAACAGCAAAAAACACAAAAATTGTATAAAAAACAGACTAACTTTGAGTTTGTCCCACTTTAGGGGATGGCTAAGAAAATTACAGCACATCGTGATAGAAAATGAAAACCTTTTGCAAATAACACTTCTTTATGACTTCGTGGGAGTGTACCAACAGGGAGCAAGGCCAAGCTCCATGAGAAGTAGAGAAAAAGCAAGTTTGAAACAAGGGTATGTACAGTGTAACTGCAATCATGTCAGATGGGTCTGCTTTGGGGTAAAGACTAGAAGCACCCATGCAACAGTAAATAGAATTAGTCTCGGCTACTGAGATGGCAGGGAAGTTCATTTTTTTTTTTCAAATATTTCCTTGGTATTCCGTCACATTTCTTAGTATTAAAAAGATGTTTCAGCGTTGTATGGCTCTCAAGGCACGCTATGATGCATACATAACCTTGTAAGTAACCTGGTACTTCTTACCAGGTCATACCATACCAGGTATGACCTGGTAAGAAGTACTATTTATATAGTTTCTTCTGTGTCCCACGTTCAATATCCATTTTTTCCACTTAATCCTCAAAATAGCCCCATAAGACAGGCTGGCATTGCACATGTGCATGTGTGTGCGCGTGTGTGTGTGCGCGTGCGTGTGTTAGAAGGACAGGCCCAGGACCTGTGAATATGTTACTGGACACAGCAAAATGGACTCTGCTGACAGGATTAGTCTAAGGATCTTGCAGTGCATTGATTATCCTGATTATCTGGGTAGGTCCCATGGAATCACAAAGGTCCTCATAGGAGGGAGGCAGGAGGGTCAGCCCCAAAGAAATGATGACAAAAGCAGAGATTAGAGGGCTGCAGGCCACCAAGCAGAGAGGGCAGGTAGCCTCGGGAAACCATAAAGGAGAGAGATTCTCCTCCAGAGCCTCCAGAAGAAGGCCAACCCACTTCAGACTTCTGATCTCCAGGACTGTAAGGGAATAAGCGGGTGTTGTTTTAAGCCTTTAGGTGTGGGGTCAGATTTTACTCCAGTAGAAAACAGTGGATAAATTGAAGCTCAGAAAGATATAATAACTTGTCCAAGGTCAATGGCACAGTTAACATTCACCCAGAAGTCATAAAATTTAACTCCTGCTCCCACTGGCACCTCTCTTTGGAGCATAATGAGGCAGGAGCTCTTAGCTATGAACTATCCATAGTGTTCTATGGATTTGTAGGTACTTGGTTGCTGCCTTCAGTGTTAGGGGTTTAATTCTAAGGGTTAAGCATCCACATATAAATTTCCCCTCCTTCTTCCTTTCTTCCCCCTTTTTTTCTTCCTCCCCTTTCTCCTTCCCCTGCTTGCTTTCTTTCCTCCTTTATATTAACTGAGCACCTGCTATGTGTCAACCTCTGTCCCAGATTCTGAGAATACACTGGAAATGAGGTAGACCAGATGCCTGTCCTTAGGGACTTCTTGCTACAATTTTGCCCAGGTCCTGCAAATATCTAGAACTCGGTGGATAATCTGTGCTAAAGAAGTCAAGCTTCAGCACTAGTCCCATACGGAAGTGAGGAGCATTAAGGGTTCAAATTACCAAATCTTCCTCTTCAGTCAGGTCCTTTTTCTCCAGGGGGATCCTGGAGAATAATGACACCGTACTTCAAGAAGATGGGAGAGAAAACACCCAGATTTTTCCTTCTGGGTCCTGCTCCTAAAAGCCTCTCCAGGGATTTTCTGTCTCCTTGGGGTTTGGGGAAGAATGGCAGGCCCTTGTGCTCAGAGTTGGAAAGGCTCAAACCAGGAAGGAACAGGAACAGGCTCTCCAGGTCAGGAAGTGGAGAAAGACAAATCCAGAGTAGCGTGGGGGAATGAACCCTGAATTGGGCGTCTGGTGTTTGAGTGCCATCTCTATCTCTCACTCGCTCCCCATGTGGCTTTGGGTTGGTTAGAGCACCATTCTGGACCTCAGTCTCCTTATCTGTTCCATAGAGATAACAGTATAACTTCAATCCCCTCTGTCCCAGGGTTAGGGATACAAAAGAGAAAATACTTGTAAAGGACCCCAATACAAGGCTAGCTGATGGACGCCTATGCAATATGGGGTGAGAGTGAGCAAACACATGGGAGCATTTGCAGCTTGTTGCAGCTGTAGAGGTGATGTGGGTACAGATCTCTTTCTCCAGGAATAGCTCCAAATATGGGTATGTGGAGTTCTGGTTCTTTATCAGATTGTGTCTGCCTGTGCGCTATGTGTGCACACGTGTACACACGGGATGGTACAGTGGAAGACAATTACGCAGCACAAGGCAGCCTGAGACTCGAGTCCTAATTCTTCTCCCTGACCTCAGTGTTCCTTTTGATAAAACCGTCAGTGGCCACAAACCAAGGGCTGTGCCCCATCTAGACCCCCCCAGATGTGGTGTTTTCATCAGAGTGTGGAACGTTTCTTTCAGTAATTGCTTACATTTAAAAAGTAGAGATTTTGCCTACAAAGTAAAAAATCTAAGTTTTTTGGTTCTTTTGGAAGTCTTAAGGTCCAGACCTTAAGACCTGGGCCTGTGCTCCAGGCAGCCACACCTGTTTGGCTTGGTGCTGAGAGCCAGCTTGCACCCCGTAGACCCTGTGTGCTCTTGCTGTGAACCACAGTCCCCACCACTCCCAAATGTTGTATGCCCAACCGATGGCACCTCTTCATGAGGCAAGCCATCTGCCAGGCTCTATGGTGTCTGCCATCCCCAAGCTAGCAACATTTTGTTTCTCAGCAGCCAGACTCCAGGCACAGGGTCACCAGTCCTAAAGGGTAGACAGAGACCTACTGGGAGAGAGAAATTCTAAGAGACTATAAATGGCAAGTAAGGAATGCCAGAAAAATTCCACTTTCTTCTATGACTAGGGAACAGATGTCGTCCCAGGAGCTAGATCTCTGGCAAGTCCTTTCCTTGGTGCCGGCCTCAGTTTCCCCATCTTAAAAAAGGTGCTAGGATGAGATGATCTCCAAGGCTTTTCCATTCTTCTGCTTTTTGATTCTCTCTCTCTTCCCTCCACCACACATGTCTACACCCAAGTGCACACAGTAGATTGCATGTTTTTTGTTTTTCCACCTGAGACTGCAAACCCTGATATCATCCTTTCCAGAGTGTGGCCCAGCCACCAGCCTTCAGATGAGCTACAGGCTGGCATTGTGTAAGGGTAGGGAGTGGCTTTAGTCAGCTCATCTTTTCTCTTATCAGTGCTCTCCCCCAGGAGCAGACAACAACAGGAAACTGTTCTGCAAGTAGCAGGAGCTCAGCTGGAGAAGGGCTCAGATCCCACCCCTTGAGGGCAGGAGGGAGGAGGGCAGCAGCCCAGACTCTGTACTCATCTCTGGCGAGGCTCACGGAACTGTAGGAGTCAGCTCTCAGGGACCATCAAAATGGTTAAAGCAAGGTCAGGCTCTGATCCAGGATCCCATAGAGGGGGGAGCTCACTCACTGCCTCTAAACCATGAGGGCCCATCTCCCACACTCTAGGAGCTCCAGAGTTCTCTACAAAGAATGGAAGTGGGCATTCCAAATAATTTCGTATTCTGCTTTGTTATTTATTTATTTTTTTTTTCAGGCCTCTTAGAAATGGAGTGACTGGGGTGGGAGGAGTCTGGACCTATTAAGAAAAATACAGCACTGCCAAATCAGAGTTAAAATACTGGGACATTAATTTACATTGAACAATTCAGGCTATCGGCCAAGAATGTTACAATGTAATACCATTGTGCTATTCAGAAGGCAATGAGTGAATTTATTAAAAAAATATTAAGTCTGGTTCAGAAACTGGACACATATTTAAAGCTGGGAAGTGAGTCTGTTCCTCTTATAGTCCATTGTGACAGACAAATTGCCCTGTTTACAGATTAAGTCTAAATTGAGTCCCCCAGTGAATGAACAGTTGGGTGTAAGGGCCACCAACCTAACCCTGGCCTGGGAGAGGCCTAATTTCACTGCACTGATCTTGAGAAAACTCTATGAAATGGCTTCTAGGTGGTAATGACCTTGAAGTTGCTTCATTCAGAACCAGACTACAGTGGCTAGCACCAGGCCAGGCCCCATCTACTTACACTGGTATCAGGCTGCCCTTCTTGCTTTTTTATTAAAATTCAAGTCCTCCTGGGAAGGGCTGCAAATAAGCAGCCACTAGTCACTCATCTTTTAGTGCAAATTATTTCATTGACCATGTTACTATGTGGCTGTCAGTCGAGAGCCCAGGGCACCAGCCACTTGATGGGGAGGCTTGGCTGGGTTGGGTGAAGCAAGCCACAGACTCAGGGGCTGGAAGATCTGGAATCTTCCTCCCCTTACTAACTGTTAGCCCTGGGATATAGTGGGCAGACCACCACATTTCCCCTTCACGGGTCAAAGTGGAGATAATGTAGTCCTCAAACCATGACAACCCAATTCTAGGTGTTGGGTGCATAAAAGAAATCAGTCTCCTCCCTCACAGTAGGTTGGGGATGCAGATAATTGAGAAGTAAATTATTTCCACCAGAAGGGAAGAACACAAAACCAAGTATGGGAAGGATGCTTAAGCTTAAGGAGACAAGAAAGGGCCTTCCTGCCAATGTATCTGGAGTAAGTGTTCTTGGTGGAAGAAACCACATGGATGGAGGCTCAGAGTGGGATGCGGTGGTGGGAGAAGCAGCAAGGCTGCCTGGGTGCCTGGGGGAGCTCCGGGGAGGGGTCAGATGGGGCTACGGAGGTGGGCGGAGCCAGCATCATCCAGGGCCCCTGTTTCATGCTCAGGAATGTGCATTTTATTCTAAATGACTAGGAAGCTGCTGGAGTGTTTTTAATACACGGGAAAGCATTTTCATTATTAGGTGAAAGTGTTCTGTAAACTTGAAAGCACAAAGGCAAAGTACTATTATTATCATATGTGTGAATAACAACTTTCCATTGTACTGAAAGCTCTTAAATTGGCAGCTTGATCCTTCTGTTCCCTCAGCGAAAGCCGGCCGTCCTGGGATCCCGAGGCACGAGATGTGAGGGGGCTCCACGGCCACCTCTCAATGGGGGCCACCTCTCAGGCCACGGGGCTGTTCAAAGTCAATGGCGTGTCCAGAGCCTGGGCACCAAGCCCCAGGCCAGCGACCATCTTTCCTGCTGTCCTGGTTTTCTCACCTGGGAAATGGGATTCGGGGAGGGGCAGGGGAGCGTGGTGATGGATTTCATTCCTCACAGGGACATTGCCAGCTTTAGTCAATACCTGGTAAGGTCTTTGAGCTCTTGGACTGTCACACGGGTGTTGCCTTTGAAGGAGAACCCAGCACATCCATGGGATGCCCTGGACAAGCTAAGAGCCTTCCATGTATATTCTGAAGGAACATGTATTGTCATGGCCTGCCGTTCTCCATTTGTTCTTTTCATGGTCTCATCAGCACCACACTTCTCCACCTCCCTGCCAGTTCCTTGTGTCTGAGGAGCAGCCTTCAGCGAGCTACCTTTGTGGTCCATCAGGATAGGCTGGATTCTGCTGCATAACGCGAAAGTTCCCCTGTCTGGTGACTTCCGTCTTGCAGGTGCATTTCTTGCTGAAGCCGACGTCCAGCCCAAATAGGCAGGAGGCTCTGCTCAGGGTAGAGACAAGCTCCCGGGCCAACTGACGTGCCCTCTCAACTTGGGATTCGGGGATCCCCTCAGGAAGGGTAGAGCCTGAGACTGGCCACAAGGGCCTTGTGCTGGAAGGGCCCCTTCCACTTCTACTCATATCTGGGTGTCTAGAACCAGCCACGTGTCCACAGTGCACCTGCAGGTTTGGCGGTAGGAGTGTCTCCCGCACCCCGAGATCCAGCACCTAGTACTGAGGCCCTTGGTGGAGAGTTTGAGAAGTGCTGCCCACTGATCTAAGCCAATCTGACCAGTTGTCAGCGTCTCTTGGTAAGCACCTGGGGGGGGTGGTCAAGGGGCTGGGAACTGCGTGTTGCCTCCCTAAGCTTCACCGTAACGTGTAGTCTACTGCAGACACATCTCGGGTTGAATTTTGTTACTCGTACCTCATTTCAGAGGTAACAGGGGAGAAAGAGTCCCCTAACAACAGACAGACACAAGCAAGCATCAGTTCCTGTAAAAGAAGCAAAGCCCTAGCTCTTTGTGCTTTGGCGTCCTGACAAGTCCTTTCCAGGACAGGTTCACCCGGTGGCCGATGCTACCTCGTCTTCTGGCAAATTAATTGACCTTCTCGTGGAACCAGGCAAGAGTCCATGCTTATGAGGCAGAGCACCGGACAGAGAGGACCACACTGCCCTCACCATCCAGGCGGCCCCCCACATTTTTTGAGCAGCACTCACTTCACCAAAGGAAAATGAGCCCCAATACCCTGTGCTCTAAACAATCTGGTGCAGATTTGGTTGAGACTATTCGAAGCACCTGTGGGATGCGGATTCTCCAAAAGGTCCTTTGACTATTACTAACTGTCCTCCTCTGGGTATAGATGCAGTTCATTCCCATATAAGAGATGGACACGCCAAGTTACATCCGTACAAGGGAATACTATTCAGCAATAAAAAAGAATGGGCTTTGGATGCATGAATGACATGATGAGTCCCACAAAGATTATTCTTAGTGACAGAAGCCAGACATAAGCGACCGCTCCATTTATATGGGATGTCTGGAAGAAAAACACATCTGTGCAGACAGGTCAGAAATTAGGGGTTGCCTGTGGTGGCGGTGAGGGGTGAACAGTAAATGCACCTAAGGGGCATTATCAGGGTGCTGAAAATGTCCTAAAACTGATGGGCAACTCTGAGATTTACTAGAACATCACTGAATCATACCCTTGAAACAAATTATATGATACATAAAATGTGCCTTGGTAAAGCTATTTAAAAAGTAAAAATAATGAACTCACCCATACACTCACTCACCTCACTGCTTGGAGTGCATTTAAAATAAGTTACAGACAATATAACACAAAAAAATGAAGTTTTTCTCCCAAGGCATTTTTTAATACCTCCATCTACCCATTTGTGCTTTCAAAAGAATAAATTCATCCAGTCTGACACCAAAGGGTTGGGGTTCCCCGTGGAAGGCCTTCCAACCAGCCAACTAGAAAATAAAACAGTTCATAGCCGAGATCTCCCAGGGGGCACCTCTTCCTCCCAGACACACACCAGCAATAAGAAAGGGAAAGCAATAAGAAGGAAAAAAAAAAAAAAAGAAATTTGGTAGATCCTTGGACTTGAAGTTGCTAACCTCTGCTTTGTCTCAGCTCCCATCTGTGAAAGGGGGATAATCTGAGCTTCTTGCAGGCACAGCATCGGGCCATAGCTGCTCAGGGCAGAGGTTGTCATCCCCCGGGGCCTTCTGCAGAAAGGTGGTGCTTCCTCCGCGTGTACCCTGAGCCCTGTTAAGGGACAGCAGTGCTCCTCCAGCTGAAGGAGGTCATGCTAACATGCACAGTCTGATTCCAGAGGTCCTAAGAGGTGCAGATGCCTGAGGACACGACCGTCCCTAAAGTTGCAAGGAGAACTTGCAGCCTTCATTTGGCAGGGACTTTAAACATCCCACCACTCCTGACTTCCCCACCACATCTGGCTGTCTTCCAGAATGACTTGGGAAGCACCAACGGCTAGCTCTGCCAGCAGGCCTCCTGAATCAGCATCTGGGGGAGAGCCGTGGAACCAGAGAGTTCAAAACTTCCGTGGGGTCGGGACTGCCTGGTTAAGACACGTCACAGGAGCTCGGGACACACCTGATTAGGAAACAGGAAACCTGGCTTCTAGTGTCCTCTCTGCCACTTTGTGACCTTGGTGGGGGAATGTCTCCTCGCTGGGCCTCGATTTCCCCTTCTGGACCAACTGGAGTGGTGGGAGAGGTATGTGCCTACCTCTTATCCCACCTCCTAGTCTGTGACTCTGTGAGCCCCAGAGCTCCTGGCCTGTTCCCAATTTCCAATTGGCCGTGGCATTTCTGTGACTCGGGGTGCAGGCCCAGCAGCTGGGGGGGGGGTTCCGGTGCGGGGAGCAGAGGGCGGGGTGCCGGGCTTTCCATCCCGCTGCCACTGGAGCCAGGCACCCAGCTCGAGCTATTGTACTCATGGGAGGTCTTAGCTGGTGAGGCCGCCAGGCTGACTGCTCAGGCGCCAGAGCTGTTTCATTATTCCATCAAAGTTCATTATGCTGGGGAGGAGACCAGTAATAAAACATGATTACAAGTGTCTCCAATGAGCACTTAAAGACATAATTCGTGGTATACATTCTGCTGCATCCCTGTTTGTGGTCACATAACGCACGGAGATTTGCACCTCTGATAGACTCCAGTCTTCGCGTTAATTGAAGTGAAAAAAAATGCCCGAAGCACTTGCTTCAATTTGTCTTGGGACTGAGTTTGGTTGTTTCATACAGAGGCACGATTTGCTGTTTTTGAAAACACCCAGTTAATTACGTGTGTAAAAGGCAGGTACAGTGACACCGGCGACACCGAGGGACCAAATTAAAGCCAAGCCTATCAGATGTTATTGGCAAAGGACTTGGGGAGAAATGGCTTTTCCTTCCCTCTTGCTTTCCCTTTACTGCCCAATATCACCCCCATCACCCCCTCCGTTCCTCATTCCCTTCGACATCTCTTTCCTTCTAGCAGCTGGTAATGAATGCCGGAAGGTAATAGATGATACTTTGCACACCAAAGCTAACAAAATGGGACTCTGTGGCCTGTCCCATGTCATCTGGGTCAGTGTTGTCATCAGAATGAAGTCTTGATTGACACTGACTTGCGGGTTTGAGCCCGGTTTTTTTAGGATGTGGGTTGGAGACCAAGAAGGCAGGACAGTGTGGGGAAGAGCTTTTGTATAGGGAGTAGGGTTCCCTGGGCTGTGGCTGTATAAGTCCCTGTAGGTCACATCTCTCCCTGCGTCTGTCTCGGCCTCTAAAAGGTCTGGGGCTGCACTGGGCAAGGTGAAGGCTAGGGGTGTGAGGCCATTTGTCGGCTCTCCTTTTACCCCACCTCCCTGGGTGCCCTGGGGCCAGGCCCTTTCCCTCTGCGAGTCATGGTTTCTAGTCCTTTTTAAATGGGAAGTTTGGTCTAGGCAATGTCCCCCATTGTTGCCTAACCTTAAGAATCATTTGAGAAACTTGTTAAAAACAGTTGTCCTCAGCCCTGGAAGCAAGGATGTCAGATCAGAATTTTTCCAGGAGAGACCAGGGAATCAGTTTTCACTAAATCTTCCCAGTCATCCATGGCAGTTCTGATGAAATTTTTGGATGTGTTAGATATTCACATCATTGATAAATGACACGGTATAAATGGGCAACAGTAAAGTGTTTCTGTCCACTCTGCCCCCAAGCCATTAGGTTCCTGCTGCCAATCATCACCAGATTAATGTTTCTGTGTGTACGCACATGTGTGTACTCTTCCAGAGAAATCTGTGATCTACAAGCTAGAATCTATGTGTGTGTATGCACATAGGTGTGTGTGTGTGTGTGTGTGTGTGTGTGTGTATAGTTCTTTACCCCGTCCTTCTTTTTTCTTGTATAAAGAATAGAATACAGTACACACTGTTTTGTATCTTTATTTCTTTTCTTCATTCAATGCATCTTGGAGATTTTTTTTTTAAGATTTTTATTTATTTATTTATTTGACAGACAGAGATCACAAGTAGGCAGAGAGATAGGCAGAGAGAGAGGAAGAAAAGCAGGCTCCCCGCTGAGCAGAGAGCCCGATGTGGGGCTCGATCCCAGGACCCCGAGATCATGACCTGAGCCAAAGACAGAGGTTTTAACCCACTGAGCCACCCAGGCGCCCCCATCTTGGAGATCTTTTTATAACAGTTCCTGAAGCCAGTGATGTGCTGGAACCGATAAAGACCTATCTCTTCTCAAGTCCAAGTTCAGTGACCTCATGTTGGGAACTTGAGGTTGGCCGTGGTAGAAGTGTTTTCACCATGGACACATGCTACCCCCTGGCTGCCCCGTCTCGCCGGCCAGAGTGTGGGTTCTTACACGTTTAGTGGCATGCTACTGCGGAAAGGCGTCCTCCTGTCTTTAATGGCTGCCTTGTAATCGTTGTATAGACGGACTCTATTTAATCAAAACCCTCATGGACTAATACACTTAAGATTTATGCCTCTCACTCTACATCAATCTTATCTCAACCAGGTGCCCCTAGTAGTGTCTTTCAAAGCAAAGAGTATCTGTCTGAGTTTGACCTGTGGAAACGCAGGCGTGCATGAATGACGCCTCCATAGGACCTACAGCTTAAGAGAATGTGAAACTATGGGGAGAAGCCATCAGCGTCCCTTATTAATATCTGCCTGACCATGGACATTTTTGGTGTGGGAGGATTCCTATCCTGATCTCAAAAATCGGTAAGGGTGTTTTCACAGAGATGGCTCTAGAACGTCCCAGTCAGAGAGGTTTAGAGACGGCCCGCTGATTGGAAGTGGGGCCTGGAGAGTGGTTTTGTGCTCATTACCCAAGCATGCTGGTTTTATCTAGATTTTCCTTTTATCAAGAATGACTTTGGGGGTGCCTGGGTGGCTCAGTTGGTTAAGCATCTACCTTCAGCCCAGGTCAAGGTCCTGGGGTCCTGGGATCGAGCCCCAGGTCTGCCTTCCTGCTCAGCGGGGAGCCTGCTTCTCCTTTTAACTCTGCATCTCCCCTTGCTTGTGCTCTCTCTCCCTCTCTCAAATAAATAATAACTAAAAATATTTAAAAAACAATGGCTTGGCGAAGATGTTAGAGATGGGAGAAGGGGATAAATGTGAGACATCCCACCTGGTGATTGGGTGTTTCCATCTCTAATACCTGTGAACCTAGGTTGTCGGCCAAGGTCCTGCAGGATACTATTCATAGACACGAGCCTTCAGAAGCTGTCCTCCTGGATCTCCAGAGTGTGGTCCAGATGGGCCCTAGTTCTGGCTGGCTTTGCTCTGATCTCCTTGGTGACAGGTACGACCTCAAACTAGCTTATCCTCTAATGGAGAAAAGCCTTAACTCCATGGGGCCCAACTAGGCCTCCAAGGGCCCAACATGGACATGACCAGGGGAGCAGACATCCTGGGCCCTCCCAGAGTCTCAGTGGGCAAGCAGGTGATGCTGGCTCCAGGTAGAGTATGTTAAGGCATTTGCACCATACAAACAAGTGGTAGCACCCAAAACACTGGGATCAAACCTGTGAGGAGCCTTCTGCTGACTGTAAGGAGATGGTGAAGAAAGCTGGGACTATTAGGGTATTGAGGGAATGGTGGGTGCCTTTCCTCACACTGAGCTGGCAGACATCATGGTTCCTGTGGCCACAGTAGCTCCAGACTTCCTTATTTCCTCCTCCAGTGTGATTCCAGAAAGCCAGTAACTATAATGGAGACCATTTATTAAACACTCACTGTATCCCAGAGACCATGCTAAGCCTCATGTCAGCCTGCTGCTGACCGACGGCTCTACATTTAACCCCATGGGACAGATGGGGACAAAGAAGCTTTGGAAGATGAGGTCCCTGCCCAAGGCCTTGGTGCTGAGGAGAGTGTGCCAGGGTGGGAACATGACCTGGTCCTGAATCACATGCTCTGAATCACCTCATTTCATGGCAGAAGTAGCCCATGGTGGTCTCTGAGCCGAGTTCTTTGCAGATAGGTTTTTCTTGGCATTTTAATATGAATTGTTTGCCAATGCTTAAAAATCAGAAGACTTCATCTAAAAATGGGGGTAGCAGACCTGACATCACAAAGCCAATAGTCACCTATGGCAATAACAACCAAGTAGGAGAGACCCATGCGTCCATATTTACCACAGTCCCTCCTACTCCCTGCTGTCTTATCCTCTCTGGCTTCCGAATGTACTCTTCTTCCCAACATTGCACAGATTTGAAACATACCAAAAAAAAATTCAAAGAACTGCACAGCGAACACCCCGTACCTAGATTCCATCATTAACATGTTACTTTACTTTGCTGCTTGATCACTTACCTGCCCATCCATCCATCGCTCCGTCCACGCATGGATCTGTCTTCTTTTCGATACATTTCAAAGTCACAGCTTCAGTGCATGTCACCTCTAAACACTTCGACATGCATATCATTAACTAGAGCTCAATATGTGTTTACAGTTCCTTTTGTTGAGATAAGATTGATGTAGAGTGAGAGGCATAAATCTTAAGTGTATTAGTCCACGAGGGTTGATGAATGCTTACAGCCATGAACCCAAACCCCTATGAAAGAGAGAACATTTATCTCCCAAGGAAGACTTCCTCATTGACCAGCTCTTGCTGGTCAATCCCAGCCCCCACTTCACTTTTGAGTATTACCAGCCTGCACGCATTTAGGTCTAGAGATCCTGGTACAAAGCAAAGAAGGAGAGGGCAAGAAGAGGAAACAGTCTCTTGATTGAATGGGAACAAAGGAACCCAGGCCCAATCTTTCTTGCCTCATGGACCAACTTTACCCCACCGGAGCCAGCCTCTGCCCTCTGACTGTGTTCTTCACTGCACTCCCATGCCCAAGGATACCATTCTACCCCCTCATGCAGCACACCTTTGGGAAGGCTCTGACCTCCACCCGGGATACCCCGTTACCTGGTCAACTTCCACCTCCTTTTGAAAGTTAATTCAAATGATATATTGGCACAGGAAGTAAATAGTAAATTTGGCCTGCAAATGACACATCATCAGTATTTATTGATTGATGAGCTAATGGGTGATCAGATGAAGCCATTTCATGTCCTGGCCCTTAACATGGGGCTTGCATATACTAAGTAGCTGATAAATGTGTGATAGGTGTATCTCTATCTATGATACCTGTTCAGCAAATGGTGACATATTCATTATGGTGAAAATAAAGCAACTTTTGTAAACCTATCCTTTTTCCCCCTTTGCTGTCAAATTCTCGATTCATAGAACCACATAAAGATGTAGAAGTGAACTTGGAGTTAGATTTAGGTTTGCATTCCAAGTCTGACTCTCCCTTGCTCTCTGTGAGCTTGGGCAAGGCACTTCCCCTCTCTGAGCCCCCGTCTCCTCATCTGCAAGATAAGGACAAAAAGACCTCAAGGAATCATCGTGAGCACCAGCAAAAGGGTATGGATGAAGACTGGAAACCTAAAATCACTTGTCCAGGAGGTAATGTTTCCCCCTCAAAGACAGATCATTCAGGGAGGTACTACATTGTCACAGCAATGACATTTGGGTTTAGTTACATGAACTGCAAATTTGAATAAGGGGATGCAGATCTCAGACCTGCCTCAGCTCTGAACCCTGGGGTTTAACCCTCTCAGCCATGGCAGTCTTGCTAGCAAATGAAGGACAATAGTCCTTTCTTAATGGAGTTAACGTAGAAATTAAATAAGATAATTTGTTTAAAAGCTGTGGGAGCTGAAATGGAGTGTGGGACCAGAAATGGAGTGTGGGACCATAAGGGGTTATTACATGAGCTCACCTTCACTGCTCTGCCTTAGTTCAAGCCTCTATTGGCTCCTGTGTTCCTGCAACAGCACCTTCCTTCCCTTTTTCTGCCTCCACTGTTGTCCCTGTTCAATCCAATGTCCCCATGTCAGTCAGTAGGATCTGATGTGTCACCTCCTACCTAAAACCCATGGACTTTTAGGAGAGTGGCTAACTCAGGACTGTATTTTGGAAGACTGTCTTGTCTGACCTGCTGGCTGTCCTGGTGGACTCTTACTGAATCTCCCTCGCACACCAGCTTCCCACTTGCCATGGCCAAAGGCTTTCCCTCAACTGCCCCTGGGCCTTTGCACCTTTATTTCACTGTGCCTCCAACACTTTTGCTCCCACCCTCAGATCAGGGACTATATCTTGTGACCACTGTCTCCCCCAGAGCCTAGCACTGAGCCTGGCATATCACAAACATTCCATAAACAGCCTTTTAGTGAATGAATCTAATTCCTACTTAGCATTCCCTGTGTGTCCAGCACAGCCCCGAGGGCATGAATCTACATTATCTCAATACAAAGATATTCCCACTGTCCTTTGGGAGAAGAGATGAGCCTCACCTCAGATCTACTGTGCCTCCATCCATCCAGGGATATGCACCTGTCAGCAATCTTCCAGGAATCTGGTGAAGCTTTTGATCAAGGGGTGAGCCTCCAAACCCAGTTATTTGGTTCAGGGAAGATGGTTCCCCATCTTACTGCTCCTCTCTCTTGCCGGGAAACTTACAAGGCTGTTTATACCTGGATGATGAAAACATCTCTGAATTATGTTAATCACGTGGGTGTTTTAGCTGGTGTTTTAACACATTTCTTTCTATTCCTTCCATGTGGAGTGATGATATCCCATAGCATCCCACTCTGACTTAGGTCTAAGGGAGGGTTGGTCTCTGTGAACTTAAACCAGTGTCAGACTTGCATATGAAGTTTACCATTTCCTGCCTGTGTGATCTTGCCCATGGTATTTCATCTCTCTGTGCTTTAGTTTCCCCATCTATAGAACAGGATAGACCTTCCTCTGGGATGCAGTGGGTGTTGGATACAACAGAGGGCTCAAGTGTCTGGCATGATGCCGGGAATAGGCACCAGGGAGGCATCTCATGACCTGTGGCGGGAATTGGCAGAAGGTTTTGCCTACAGGCCAACTCTGATGGGTTGATGTGGCTGCTAGGAACATTCTGTCCAATTTTTCGGGACCATGTTTAAAACAGGTTCATGGGAAAGAGGGCTGTGATGACTCTATGGCAAGGTGGGTAGGGAGGGTGAGCAGCAAATGATAAGTTTATATTGTGCTTGAATTTCTAAAATGACTTTAAAGAAAGCATTCCTCTCTCCATTTGAATTCCTTTCAGAGTCTGAGAGGAGAGAAGACCACCTCTCAGAAGAATGCGTGTTCCTTAGTCCAAGTCGGAGGAGCCAAACAGAGAAGGTGGTGCGTCAGAGAGACTGGATTCCAGGGAGACCCAAGGCTGTGCATCTGAGACAAGTGTGCAAGCAGTCGGAGAGCCCAGATGAGGAGTTCACTGGTTGACTGATGTGTGTGGGATCGAGGTGATTCCCCATGAATCTCCTGGATGTGGGCTCCTTTGTCATTGATATTCTGTGCCCCTCCACCAGGGGCACAGCTGGGTCTGGGAGGGTCCTTTGCTTGGTGGGCACTCCTAGAGGTGGGATGAGGAGCACTTTAGGAAAGAGGGTGAAGAAGTCCAGCTCAACGCAACTCCTCCCCCACCTTTCATCCCATCTTGAGTTGCACAAAGGCTTGGGTGCTTCCTCTCCTATTGCCCTCTGAGATGATGAGCCACCGGTTCAGAGGGATGGAAGCTAAATGTTTCCGACTCATTTACAGTTGGGTCAGCAAAACCAGGCACTGGTGGGGAGAAGACCTCCCAGGAAGTTATATAAGCTTCCTCGTGGAACTGAGAATCCTTGTTCCGGCCAGGCTTAACCCAATCAGCTGGGGCTGCCCTTTGATTCTAAAGATAGAGCGGAGATGGGGGTTGGGGGAATCCCCGTCTCCACTCCAGTCCTCTCTGGTCTTAATTACACAAATCCCACCCTCCGGAAACAGAAATCCTAATTAATAGTAACTGAAGGAGGACCGAGATCTAGAGACCCATGTGCCTTATCTTGGTAATTTCAGAAGAGCCGTGGGGAAAAAAAAAATGGATTCTGAACAACTATTTGTCTAATAAACAGCCCCCAGCCCCACCCCCTCCATTTCCTGCAAAGAAAGCTCTGTTGCAGTTAATCCGTCTTGGCTCCACTGGAGGACATTATCATTTTTATCGGCCTCATAAATCGCCTTTCCAGATTACCCAAAAATATACATCGCCCCACTGTAATTATTCCAGACCCCCGCCTTCTCCTTTTTCATTTTGATCCCAGGTAAACCCCGTCATTACTCGCATCAGTGTGGCTTCCCAAAACGTCAAGATTAAAACGGACCACGGAGACTTATGCAAGACTGAGTCAGCCAAGCAATTTGAACCAATAAATATCAAAGTCGTGTCTAAGCAGAGAACAATTCATTTGATACCACATCTGTCAACAGGCCTGTGGAGGATTTTCCTTCCTGGGGCTCCTCCCTGGCGGCCAAGCTTGCTCTTCTTCCAGGTACAATGGAGGAGCTGGATTTGGCCTCCCAGGAGGAAGGGGCCCCGCGCCCAGGAAAGCGCTGGGTGCCGGGACTGGGTGCGGGGGTGGGGGGGGTTCAGGGGCCAAGCTGCCTGCTCTCCACCCGCTATCAAGAGGGCTTGCTCTAATGTCTCAGCTGGGCAAGTACACTCTGCAATTAGCAATTCTTTTTTATTGGTTGATGTGGGCCTCTGGCCAAGAGGAGCTGGGATTGAATCAATATTCCTTTTATTATGTCATCATAGCCAAATGAATTATGAAAACAAAAGTTCAATCTGAAGCTGCCAATGCTAATTACTGGGTAGGATGTGGAGGCACAATAAACAAAGGGCTCTCTGTCCGGGTGGGAGTTGGAGGAGGTGCCCTGTCGCTGGGTCTGGGGGCTGCCAGGCCCACCTCTGCCTCTCCCTACAAGCCCCGGACTCCCCGAGGTAACTTGGAAGGGGTCTAGCCCACTCTTGGATGCCAAGTTTAAACCAGCTTGATACAATTCAACTGAAGCAGCATTTACTGAGCATCTACTGGGTACCAACTGGTATGTTTTCTGCACACGCCCACGGTCTCTACATGCTGCCGTCTCTAGAGTCTCCCAGGAAAGAGGGTGGTGTATCTTTAGACGTCGACATGAGCTTCAAAGCACGGCTCAGGTGCTATTTATGGTGGAAACTGGGCTTCTCTGATCACTGGGCTTCCGTGTTTGTAAACTGGGGATAATAAGATGCATGTTAGAGATTCGAGGAGGACCGACTGGGAAAATATTTGCCAAATATTGGGCACGAAGAAACAAATGTGAGTAATTCTCTTCCTGTTCCCTTCTCCTCCTCTCCCCCCTTCATTTTATTACTATTACTATTTTGTTACTATTACACTCCCCTTTACCACCGCTGTCCTTCCATGAGCATCCCTAATGCCCAGAGCAGGACTCACTGACACATTGTTAGTTCACTGTCTGCTCAGTGAATGGGAGGCAAGAAGGGAGGGAACTGGCCTTGGCAATGTGGAGGTTATAAAGGAAAATTCACATCAGGGTCTTGAACCCCAGAGCCGACAGCCTCCTAGGGACACAGACACAAAGCCAGTTAAGTGTAAAATAAGTGGAGGGAAGAGCACAGCACGTTTTCATGGAGAATGGGCGCCTCTACCCACCTCCCCGCTTCTGTCTTGGAGAACCAAGTTGGAAGAATCAGACTCCTCCCTTTTGTGAGAAAGTCATCGTCTTCTCCTTGAGTGGAGCAGAGCAGTGATAGCTGCAAAGCCAGATGTGCTCCCTCTAGCATGTCACAGGTGGTAGGGAGTGGGGTGGCCAGGCAGGGGTGAAGGGTGGAGGAAAACAAACCGTCACAACCCCTCTCTGTGCAAAGAACATCTCTCAGACTTTTCCAGTGATCTTCTCGATACATCCCATATTACTAAGAGTGATGAAACATACGCCCTGAGGGGCTGAGTTCTCACTTGGCCACATGATTTTAGGAAAGTCACTTACCTTCCAGAAGCTTTGGCTTTCTCGTCTGGAAGATGGAGATGGTAATAGCGCGGGCTCACACACACGTGCGCTGTGAATCTCAGGACAGCTGGGTTTTGCCTCCAGTGCTCCCTCTGTGCCTCCCCAGAGCCTCTAGGCCATCAGGGTGGGGGAAGCCTGTTCCCATGAGATTCATCTTTGTCCTACGTACGTCTTGACTCCCGTGCCTGGTGTTGTGCTCAGTCTGCAATGAATGGCAGGTCCGTCTTTGTTAAACGCAGCAGAATAGCTATAATAACAAAGTCTTATACCATGAGCAACAGCCTCTACACCATTTTCCTTTCCCTGGGTCATGGCAAACCTCTGTGGTTTCCACAGCAAGTCAGGGCTGCTAGCCTGGGTCAGGGGCTTTGCCTGCCCTTCTGTCCTTCAGGAAGAAAGAAGAAAGCCAACCCTTCAGATCCCCACAGCAGCATGACGCCAGACATCTCCAGACTCCCCAGTCTCCCGTTTGTGTCAGGAGACAAGAGTTCCTCAGCTGATTTGGGGGGAGGGGGTCTCATTACCAAAGGCAGAGTCATCAGGGTCCTAGCTGTTAGCTGGCAGGAGGAAAACGGCTTTGATTTCCCATTTACATCCTGGTACTGTGTGGCTCTGGCATCGATCGAATTAGTTTCTCTGAACCTCAGGTTGGAAGCGTTCCAATAGGAAAGATCTGCTGGAGGTGGTGGGATCGGAGTGTGGGAGAAGCAGGCTCCCATGGAACATGGAAGGAGGAGAAATGGAGGAATTGCATTTCCCGTTTTTCCACTAAGGAAACAGCCTCTGCATTTATGGGACCAAGATCAGCTTCACGGGTATGTAAACATCCCAGGTACACAGCTTAGGTTGAATGCCCCAAGGCCACTGCCTTGCAATGCTTAATTGTTTTATTTTTGAGTCTGTGTTTTATAGGGAAAGTCTGACAGGACAATGGAATGGGTCCTGGAGCCTCAGCATCTCTACTCACACCTGGTCTCACCTCCCACTACCCACACCCCATGAGGGGGCGGGGGATGGTTCTCAGCTGCCCACTTCCCCATCCACCCAGTGATGGCTGTCATTCTTGCACCCGGCAGGGGCCTGGGCAAGGTAGAGAGAGCTGGAGTTGGATGCACGTGACCCATCAGATGAGTTGCAGGGAAGGGCTGCTGGCATTTCCTAGGGTTTGCACTCATTCTACAATTACGTCCATGCCCAAGTCACTGTGACATTGAATGGAAAATTAAAAACCACCTTGATGTTTTGAAAGAGAGTATATGGGGAAAAGGAAGAGGTTTTCCTCTGCTTTTTGAGCAAAGATCCTGCTTTTCTATTTTGCACTGGGCACTGAAAATTATGGGCTTGGCCCTGAGAGGACTTCAGTGGGACTGGAGACAAAGGGAAGCCCTGGGTGTTTCAATTCATCCCCATTATATGGGCCAATAATGGCTGGTGGTTCAGGTCTAGGGACAAACCAGTGGGTACCAGCATGGGCCTCACCCTCAGCCTCTGTTACCACCTGCTGTGTGATCTTAGACAAGTTACTTGGCTTCTCTGAGAGTTTGTTCTCTTATCTGTAAAGTGAAGGTAATAATAGGGTTGTCAGGAACATTCACTGAGAACGTATAGATAAGAACTCTTGGCAGGGTGCCTGGCACAGAGTGAGTGCTTAAGTAGATCTGAATTATTATTGTTTCATCATTGTTATTTGCCACCTGTGTGACCTTGGACACATTATCACCATGTGAACACACCTCACACTGTGCCTGTTACACTCCAGGGTCTCAAAAATCAATAGTACACTCATATATACAGTCAACTTAATTTTCTACAAGGGCGCCAAAACTATACAATGGGGGAGATGCCATTCACGGATGGTGTTGGGAAAACTGGGAATCCAGATGCAGAAGAATGAAGTTGGGCCCCTACCACACACCATGCAAAATTTAATTCAAAATGGAGGTCTAAACTTAAAAGCTAAAACTCAGGAGAAAACACAGCAAGACATTCTCATGAGCTTGGATTTGACAGTGATTTCTTGGATATGTTACCAGAAGCGCAGGCAACAAAGGACAAAATAGATTTGGCCTCATCAAAATTAAAAAATTTTGTGCACCTGGGATACATGGGTGGCTCGGTTAAGCGTCTGCCTTCAAATCAGATCATGATCCCAAGGGCCTGGGATGGAGCCCCACATCAGGCTCCCTGCTCAGTGGGGAGCCTGCTTCCCCCTCTCCCACTCCCCCTGCTTGTGTTTGTTCTCTCTCTGTGTCTCTCTCTGTCAAATAAAAAAATAAAATCTTTGAAAAATAAAAAAAAAAAAAAATTAAAACTGTGTGCATCAAAGGACACTGTTAAGAATATGAAAAGATAGCTCCTAGGATGGGAGAAAATCCAATCTGATAGAAGACTAATATCCAGAATGTAACATACAACTCAATAACAAAACAGCAAACAACCCAACTCTAAAGTGGGCAAAAGCCTAGAGCAGGCCTTTCACCAAAGAAGTTACACAGATGGCCAACATGCACATGAAAAGACGCTTGGCTTATCGTCAGGGAAATGCAAATCCAGACAGCAATAAGTTACCACTTCACGCCCATTATGATGGCTCTAATTTTAAATATTTAAAAGAAAAGAAGTCAGAAAAGAGGAAGTGTTGGCAAGGATGTAGAAAAATGGGAAGCCTTGTTCAGGGTCAGTGAGAATGTCAAATGGTGAGGCACCTCTGGGAAATAATTTAACTCAAAAAGTTAAACGGTGGGTTCAGCAATTTCATTACCGGGGATGGACCCCCACTAGTTAAAAACAGTGGCTCACACACATCCTTCCGTACCACAGTCCACCTCTGCACTATCCACCGCAGCTGAAGGACAGCCATGGCTCCCGTGTTTACGAAGAGATGGATAGACAGACAAGATGTGGTCTATACACACAAGGGGACAATCGCTGGTTAAAAAGGAAGGATATTCCGACACGCTACAGCATGGGTGAAACTTGGGAACAAGATGTTGGGTAGAAAAAGCCAGATGTCAAAGGACAGATACTGTTGTGATCCCACTTTCCTGAGGTCTATTAAGGAATCCAACACACAGAGACAGAAAACAGAGATGGTATCAGGGACTGGGGGAGATGGGAATGGGGAGTTATTATTTAAGAGATAGAGAGTTTCCCTGTCAGTTGATGAAATTCTGGAAATGGATAGTGGAGAAGGTTGCACATTGTGAAGTAAGTACACTTAAAAATGGCTAAAATGGGAAGTGCTAATTATGTTTATTTTACCATGATAAAAAAGTTAGTGTTTAAGTCCTGATTTCCCTGAGCCTCAGTCTCCCCACCTGTAAAATAGCAGTAAGAAGGTGTGCCTTGTCCGTTCTGAGGTTCAATGAATTAAGGCAGGAGGAAGAACCCTGGATACATCCGTGGACAATTACAGGTCAGGCAGTGCTGTTTCTGCTCCCAGCCCTAGCACACCATTGCAGGCAATTCTGAGGCCTTGGCCTCACCAAAGCAGAGCTGGCTGTTGATTGCGAGACCTGAGGCTAACACAGGCAAGTCCTTTTGGAACTGGGACTTTTCATTTTTGGGATATTGTTTATCTTGGAACATTCATCACAGTGAGTTCCTCCTCTGTCAAAAAAGGGCAATGAGTGTGGGAAATCATTAGCATTTCAAGGCGCTGAGAAGTCCTGCAATTTAAAAGGCACACTTAATCATAGCTGAACGTGAGATTTTTCAAAACTTCTTGGAGTGTGAGTCCTTTTTTCCCATGAGACATTCACAGACTACTTTAAGAGAAACGTTTGTCAAGATGCATTCAAAGGTGAAAGACCAAGTAGGCCTGTGAGTAAAGACACATGGCCAAGCCATGGTAACAGACACACCCATAATTCTGTGATTTCTCGCCCTTCATTCACTGCATTCATTGGAGATCAGTTACATTGCCCCGAAGCGGCTCAGGATTCTCTGTGTTCACTTACTCATGCATTCAGCCAACCTTGACTGCATACCTACCCTGTGCAGGGGCCGGGAGCCCCCACGGCCCAGCCGTCAGGGCAGTCACAGCTGAGGTGGGCCAACAGAAAGTAGGCCCACTCTATTCTGCATGCCAGGATTGGAGGGGCTATTTGGAAACCTGCTCCCCCTTGAACTGTGGCAGCACCAAGAATAGGGTTTCTGAAGTCACCAGAGATGCCCCAACCCTGCCACCATTGGGGGGGAGCAAAAATGCCCCTAGAGAGACAGCTCCATGTTTCTTCATTTCTCCAGGGATCCAAGAAAGCAGAACTTCTGAATGGATTTTCTAGGTATTTGAAGCAGAGACTTCAAATTAGCAGCCCTCTCACGTCAGTCTGTTTAACTTAACGCAGCATCTTTAAGAAATGAGCTGCCCGTGAAAGAAAGGCTTCACATTAAAATTTGAATTTCCATCATCATTTTTATTATTTTTTAATGACTGGACCACCTGACATCTTCAAGCCCACATTCTAGTCGCTGCAGCTGCCTGGAGCTTACTGTCTCCTTTAATTTCCCCAGTTCCCACTTGCCTCCTTCATGGATTTTTGCTTTATTCTGTGCTTTTTCTTTTCTTCTTCCTTTTTTTTTTTTTTAAGATTTATTTATTTATTTATTTATTTATTTATTTATTTGAGAGAGAGACAATGAGAGAGAGCATGAGCGAGGAGAAAGTCGGAGAGAGAAGCAGACTCCCCGTGAAGCTGGGAGCCCGATGTGGGACTTGATCCCGGGACTCCAGGATCATGACCTGAGCGGAAGGCAGTCATCCAACCAACTGAGCCACCCAGGCGTCCCTTCTGTGCTTTTTCTTTCCCTTTCTTTCTTTCTTTTTTCTTTCTTTCTTTCTTCCTTCCTTTCTTTCTCTTTCTTTCTTTCTTTCTTTCTTTCTTTCTTTCTTTCTTTCTTTCTTTCTTTCTTTTTAAGATTTATTTATTTGTGAGAGAGAGAGAATGAGAGTTGGGGACAGGGAATAGCAAGCAGACTCCCTGCTGAGCATGGAGCCCAAGGCCGGGCTCTATCTCGTGACCCTGAGATCATGACCCAAGCTGAAACCAGGACTTGGATGCTCAACAGAGTGAGCCCTCGAGGCGTCCCTATTGTGTGCATTTTCTATCTGGAATAAACATTTGAGTTTATAATCTCTGTTAAAGATGTTGCACTCTCCCCCTCCCCAAATTATTCCCAAAATGTAACATATATAAATATAAATATATATATATATACATATGTTTTATATATACATATATGTATGCTATATGTGTGTGTGTGTGTGTGTGTGTGTGTAACATACATAAGCATTTCTCTCTTGGGTCCCCTCTAAGAAGACACATCGTAATATATGCTTATGATGAAAACGTGGATTGTCATCCCAGCTGCCCTGTCTGGGACTTCTTGACCACTGCTATCGGTTTTCCCTATATAGCTCTCCCGACTCGGATTTCCCTGTGCCTGTAGCATAGCCAGTTATTTTGAAAACAACCAGTTACTGTTACCCAGTGCTTTTAGAAAACCAGCAGTAACATTTACCCGAAGTTTTCTGTGGGTGACACACCTCTCTTGCTTTCCAAACAATCAGCTGTAACAGGGACCAGCTATTTTCCCAAATAGCTGGTTGTTTCAAAAATTTTTCAAAATAGCCAGTGGTTTCACTGAATTTGCCCTTCATTTTTCACTTGCCAGGGTTCGTAGATCTCCCGTCAGTGGGAAATGAAGTCGGGGTTACTTCTCCAGCAACTGGCAAGATCAGGAAGGGACAGGGTGGAGGGACTGGCTTGTGCTACGGCACGCATACTAACATGCCAGGTCCCTGCGGGCATCCTCGCCGCCCCCTGCCCTCCTGACACCTGCTCCTCTCAGGCTCTCTGAACCTCAGTTTCTCAGCTCCACTGTGCAGATAGAAAGGGCTGTAAAATGGCATGTTGGTCTCTGAGAGAGCATCTTGTCCAACGGGCAGGGTGTTGGATTGTCCAACTGGAAACTGACACATAGAGAGGTAATGAGACTTAACTAGCCCAAAGGCACACTGGGGAGGAACAGAACTAACGTGTTCTCCTAATCTCCCAGTCAGTGTTTCTTCCTTGACGCTGGTGTTTTCCAGACATCAGGAATTCAAGGAACTCTTTCATAACTTCTGCTGAGTGATATATCCCTCATGTCCATAAAATGAGGCCCTTGATCGTTTTTAGAAATCAATTCACTATTTTTACATGAAACTTCGTATCATTACCATAGACGGAAGGCCATGATCGTTTTACATAGACAGAAGGTAAGTGTACAAATAAAGACATTAAAACACAAAATTGTTGTGAAATGCTGGCTTCATGCTGTCGTTTGCCAGTCTTCTGTTAACAGGAGGGTTAGCAGTTGCTAAGAAAGGAGATAGCCAGGTGAGTGCCTCACAGAACCCCTTTCCTTGATCTAAGGAGGAGAACTCGGAGAAAATAGAAAAGGGAAATAGCTTTCCCCTGGATAGGTCCATGTCCTTTATTGTCACATGTGTGCTCCCAGAGCCCACGATTTCAATTTCTGTGCCTCCACGTGCCCCCAAGTTTGGCTCCATGGACAGTGTGAGAACACATCCCCAATGCATGGCAGAGTGGCAAGCTTTCTGTTGACATTATTATTATTGTTATTACTATTACTATTATTACTATGACCGTTGTCATTACACAAAGCAACCATCTTCAGGGCTGTGTCTGTCCACTTCTCCCTCGAGGTCTGAAGAAGATCTGAACCACAGCCAAGGACTTGTCCCGCATTGTGAAGGCTCAGACCAGAAAGGAAACTAAAAGCCAACACCAAAAAGCCAAAACAAAACAAAACAACAACAAATGGAAATCACCCCCACATCATCCAGCTTGAGGCAAAGCCGGAACTGTTACCCTGAATCCAGAGGTGGAGCCGTGAAGACCACAATCACGTCTGAAGACACTTGTGGGCCAGGCTGATCTGCGTCTTCGTGGTTCTCCAATCGCTCTCTCCTCCTTCGCTGTGAACTTTGTGTCCTACCCAGTAATTAGTACTGGCAGCCTTAGATTGGCTCTTTTGTTTTCATAATTCATTTACTTTTGATGATATCATAAGGAGTGTATAAATTTCAACCCCCTCCCCTTAATGTTCTGGCCCCATGCCCACCTCCACTAATACAAAGACACTAATTGCTCCTCACTCTTGTGCCAGGCACTTTGAAAACATCTTTGGCTAATGGATGGAATTAACCTTGTTTAACGTACAAATCAGCAGCCTAATTTGCCATGAATCCCGACTCTGTGGCTCCATATACTGTGGCTGGGAGGAAATGACTTCCCACTCTCCGCTAGCCATACTGGGAAAGAAAGCTGCTGATGCCGGCATTAGACACACCTTCCTTCCCTTGGGCTCCTCCTCCTCCCTCCTGTGGCATTTGAGCTGTGATCTTTTTATGGGGGATCCCCCTTGATGGACCGGCAGCCCCTAGGGGCACTGCCAATCAGGCCTTCCTAGAGCCCACCAAATAGAAAGACTCCCAGACCAAAGGAAAAGACTTGAACCACATGGTTTGTTAAGTCCATTGAGAACAGAAGGTGAGACGCAAGAGGAGAGAGAAGGTGCTGCGGTGGGTCACAGGAGCACGCACGTGAATCCTAGGCTGTGTGATGCTTCTCTGTCCTGGCTCTCTGCCCGGGCAGCCTACCTTGCTGACAGTGAGGTTATGAAAAGACCAGAAGTGCAGGTGCAGGTGGACACTTGCTCTCTTCCGATTTTCACTTCGTTCACCTCACAGCCTTATTTCTTCGTTTTGCTTGTTCTTGGTAAAGCATAATTGGATGTTCTTAGCTCATGATGGAAACTCACGTACCAGATCTCCATGCTGAGCCGGAAGTGGCCATGGGGAGATCTGGAGAGAATGTTCCAGAGGAAAGAGAGAAACGCTCTCGATCCACCCAGCTGCCTGAGTCACAACCCGTCAAGTCTCAGACCTCCCCCAGTGCCAACCACCTTGGCCTTGGCCACCAAACGGCTGTGGCTGAGAGCAATGTTGTGGGGGGGTCTTATGGACCTGGGTTAGAATCCTGGTTCTACTGCTTACCGGCAGTGTGACCCTTGACAGCTGACTTCCTTGTCTGAGCTTCTGTTTCCTCAGCCGGAAAAGGGAAGTGAGAACCATTATGTGGGAATTTGAGAAAATGCATGTGAAGAGGCCCTTACACGTGGTAGAAACCATCTTGTTAAAACAGATATGCCTTGAGTGCTTATTATGTGTCAGGTGTGGTGTTAGCAGCTGAGGACTGTGCTGGAATAAGCCAGAATAAGCCTGGCACTGAATCTGCCTTCCAGGGAGCTTATATCTTCTTGGGGAGGCAGATGTTAAATAGACAAATATACTGTTATCACCCGTGCTGAATGAGTACTGCAGCGAGAACAGGGCCTTGTGCAATGTGGCCCAGCCAGGAGGGTGGGTGGGAAGGAATCCCTGGGCAAGGAGGAGCAAGGGGAAGCCAGAAGAAGGCTTTCGGGTGCTTTCTGCCAGGGAGGACAGCAGGTGCAAAGATTCCAGACTAGAGGGGCCAGGTGGCATGAAGGGGCATTGAGCAAGATGGAGGAGATGGCATGAGGTGAGGCTAAATAAGAGGCAGGTGGGGCCCAACTCGGCCATGGCCTTGCCATCCCATTAAGGAGGCTAACCTTTGCAGTGAGTTCAGGAGGCATCACCCACTGGCTTAACCAGGGAACCAGAAAGGAAGCAATTGCGGTCTTTAATTATTGTGGAGAGAAATCTCCTTGGAGCAATGGCAGCCTCCAAGTACACCTCCAGGCAGGATCTCCTAGAGACCACCTCGCAGAAAGACTCCTGAGTCCACGGTTTATTGAGGCCATGTAAATCCTTCAGTGAGAAGCCAGGGGAGGGAGAGGGTGTTGGCTAGCACAGCGAGTGCAGGTGAGGGGGTGGACAGCAATGTGCCATGTCTGCAGAGTTCCCATGTCCCTTGTATCTCTATGCTACATCAGTTCCTGCCGACCTTCCCTGCTGATGAGTCTCTGGGTGGAAGTAGCAGGCAGGTCCTTCCCTTAGGCAGAAGAATCATGGGTGGATTCATTCTCTTCCAGGTCTTCTGTGGTTGTATCTCTCCTTCAGTCCCACCTGTCACTTGGACAACTTCTGTGATGAGGTTGTGGAGCGTCCTTCCCCAGATGACACAACTATTTTTGGCACCTCTATCTGAATATTTGGTTTTGGTCGCTGGCTCACATGCATCGATTCTCTGAACAAGGCTTACTGATCCACTGTGTCCGGGCACTGAGCATGGGCCAGGGGTCAAAGCTAAGTCCTGACCCCCAGAGCTTGCATTCTAGAAGGTGAAGGCCCATAAAGATCCACCATGTCTCATGGTGATAACGTTAAAGCAAAGCAGGGGAGAGAAATGGGGCAATCTCTCAAGGAAGTAGGATTGCTGTGTGGTTTTTTTTGTTTGTTTGTTTTTGTTTTTGTTTTTAAACTACATTGGGGAAATCCTGCAAGGAGGAGTTGCTATGTAAGTTGGGGGACCTGAGTGAGGACCCAATGCCTATCTTGGGAAGGAGTGTTTCAGGCAGAGATAAAAAACATGTGCAAAGGCCCTGAGCAAGCAGGGAATAGCTTGGCAGGATTTGAGTATCAGGAAGGGGCCAGTGTGGCTGGAGTGGAGGGAGGGAAGAGTCAGACCCTAAAGGCCCTGGAGATGGAAAAGTCACTGGGGGCGGGGGTCATCATCTAATGGACCATGAAGAGAGATCCTCCATTGCTGTGGGGAGCCTGAATGAGAGCAGGGAGAGCAATTAGGAGGCTGTACAGATAGCCCAAGTCCCAGGTAGTTCAGGTCTTTGAAAGATTAAGGGGAACCTGTGAAAGGGGCATGACCCTGTGCCATTGCAGAACCCCTATCTGTTCAATATAATCACATCCAGGCCATTTTGATAGAAAGGAAGTAAAGCCCAGGGGAAAATGACTCACTAAACATTACTCAGCAAATTAAAGGCAGATTTCCTGACTACCCATCATATAACTGCTTCTGGAAACAGAATCTCTCAAACATATGGCATCTCCATCAGTGTGTCCTACTGTTGGAAAGTCAGGGTGGCCTTATGTTTTGTTTCCATTATAGAAAGGACAGAGTGAACCAAATGTTCACTTCCTAGGTTGTCATTGGTCGGATAGAATGCAGGTGTCATGGTCCTGGCAGACATCACATTCAACTAGTGGAGCCAGCCGCCTTCTGCATGTATGGGATTCCCAGGCCACTTCCCATATAAGGAGAAGCCCCAGCTGGGGCCAGAACCCTATGGTCCTGAGAGCTCACGGTCCTCTCCTTATACTCTCCTGCTGTGAATGCCTCTTGTGGCATCCTTCTCTGGGCCTGGTCAATCCCCTCTGTTACCTCTTTCTCTACATTAGGACAGAAAGGGCAGAATGTCAGGGTCTGACCACTAAGGACCTTACACTCAAATAAAAAACATGGGCCCCATGTCTGATGATACCTTCTGTGAGGATGAAATGAGATGACACAGCACAGGGGACAGCACACTGCCGAGTGCCTGTCCTGGCACCGACGCCTATTCTGTGATAGCTGTTCACCAAAGCCTTGGATTTAACATGTCCCGTCCTTGAGACCCTGTGCCAGGTTTTGACGAATACATTCCACAAAATCAGTAGTGGAAGAGGAGCGTGGAAAGAGTCTCTTGCCAAATTGTTTGGAAGGTTCTGGAAAGCTGTTTGCAACTCGATGGGCTCTCCACGTGGCTCAAGTGGAGGCCCCCACCAGGGGCTGGGTGATGGTTGGCATCCTGGAGAACTTTATCCTAGTCGAAGGACAGCATTCAATAGCCGGGACCTCAACCCACACTTATATGGGATGCCAGCATCTAGGGCCTTTCTGCTGAGTCCCCAGATACACTCACATGGTAGCCACTCCATCCCAGGACTACCCACCCAGGCCAGCTAGAAATGCAGCTTGCAGGCCCAGGCCATCCCTAACCTCCTGCAGCTGCAGTGGGACCCATGCAGATCCACTGAAATAGGACGCTCAGTCACTAGTCACTGAAGAATCGAATGATTGGCTCAAAGAGCTTGTAGATCAGCAAGCTTAGCTTACAGCGGCAGACGCGGGGGGTGGGGTGGGGGAGCACTGACATGTCGGCTCCTACCAGCAATCATGTAGTTCATTTAAAATTTTCTAAATCTACAATTCCTTCTGCTAGGGGCTGTGCTAAGAGCTGTCTATGCCTCCTGCTGCCAGAGAGGGCTGTCTCCAGCCACTGCTGCCAGCACCTCGGCCTTCACCTGCCAGCCTCTACCCCCAGCCCAGACCCCTCTTCCTGAAGATTCCAAGGTGGCCAAGGACACACCAAGGATGCAGACTGAGGCTCTAGGGTAACTTTGCAGCACACCCGGGGCGCCAGAAGCTGGCGAGAGATGGAAGCCTCTCCCTCTAATCTGCAGGGAGAAGGCATGCTGGGAAAGGAAGGGAAGCCAATGCAAATCCTGAGGTCGGAGGCTGTTTCAAAGTTATTTGCAAGGCTGGCCGAGTTGGGCTCCAAAACAGTTTTTTTCTTTTTTTTTTAAAAGAATAGATTTAGGTTTACCAAAAAAGTTGTGAAGATAGTACAGAATGTTCTCATATACTCCACACCCAGTTTCCTCTATTATTAGCATCTTACGTGAGCAGGGTACATTCATCACAGTAAATGAACCGATATTGATACGTTGCTATCAGCTAAAGCCTTATTCAGATTTCTTCGAATTTTGCCTAATACCTCATTTTGCTGTTCCAGGATCCCATCCACGCTACCTCATTGTAATTAGTCATCCTGTCTCCTTAGGCTCCTCTTGGCTGTGACGGTTGCTCAGACTTTTATTTTTTATTTATTTTTAAAAATTTATTTATTTAAGAGAGAGAGAGTGCATGTGTGAGTAAAGGCGGGGCAAAGGGAGAAAAATCTCGAGCAGACTCCCCACTGAGCGCAGAGCCCGGATACCGGGCTCAATCCCATGACTGTGAGATCACGACCTGAACCAAATCCAAGAGTCAGGCGCTTAACTGATTGAGCCATCCAGGTGCCCCAGTTAAAAAGACTTTTATAATGTATGATAAGCGGGACAGTTTTGAGGAGTGCTGGTTAGGTATTTCATAGAATGTCCTTTAATTGGGATTTAGCTGATGTTTTTCTCAAAATGACACTGGAATTCTGGGTTTGGGGGAGGAAGGCTACAGAAGTAAGGTGCCACTCCCATCAATTTTTATCAAGTGTACATACTATCAACATGACTTCTCACTGTTGATATTGACCCTGATCACCTGGCTGAGTAGTTCGTCAGGTTTCTCCACTATGAAGTGACTTTCCTTCTCCCTGTTTCTGTACTATCCTCGTGGGAGGACGTCCCTATGTGCAGTCTGTATGTAATGGAGTTGGGAAGTCTAATTTAAGTACACAAATTATTTGGAATCCTTTCGTATGGGAGGGTTGTCTCGTGCCCTCACATATTTACTTATTTACATCAGTATTAATCCATGGGTATTTACTTTGGGTTATAAGCCAAGACTGCTTTATTTTGTTCCTCAGATTGGTCTAGGCTTGACTGTTGGGATCTCTTTCAGTTGGCTTCTTTAACATACCATCATTTTGTTTATTTATTTCTTTTTAAGCAATCCCTTAGTTTTTGGCACTATAAAATGTTTCAGGCTCGTCTTATAGATTTCCTGACCCAGTCCCAGATCAGCCATTTCTCCAGGGAGCTCCCATTCCTTTTATTGAAGAACGGTATTAGAAACCAAAATCTCAGTGTTGGGTGTGCTCATTGCTGTAGAGGGGTCATTGCTTCTAGGTCCTCTCAGCTGAGAGAGAAAGGAAAGCTCTGCATGTAGAGTATATTATATACTCTATATACGTATATTATATACTCTATATATTATAGTATATTATATACTCTATATACGTATATTATATACTCTATATATGTATATCCACATCTATAAATATTCTCTCTAAATCTGTCTGTATTTATATGGAGCTAAGCATGAGTTCAGACTGATGCCTCCACCTCCCTTCCATTATTCTATGGGTCATTCTAGTCTTTTCCTCTTGGCTGGTGCTAACTTCCTACTTCAATAGTGACAAACATGGCTACCACCAACAACCCCCATTTACTTAATTGTCCAATGTAGATACGCATGTATAGTGGTTTCCAAATTGTTCACCTGCCCTGCCCCCAAGAGGAAACAACTTTATGAGCCAGAGTACAGTACTTCTGTGTAGTTCCTTCTACATTTAGTCTCACAGACAGTTTCTACAGCTGTCTTCATCATCACCCCTTTCCAGAAGGCGGTTTCATGCAAGTAGCATACAGTTAGATTATTTTGTCACAACCTATATTCTATGCTAAGATCCCCCAATCTCCTAAATGACTTTTTAAGATTTTTTTCCATTCAGGTTCACTCTTTTCTGTTAGGAAGTCCTACAGACTTTGACAAATGAATTGCATCATGTACCCATCCTTAAAGTATTATACAGAATAATTTCACTGCCCTAAAATTATTCCTGTGCTTCATCTGTCCCTGGGAACCACTGATCTGCTTATTGTTTATATAGCTTGCCTTTTCTGTAATGTCCCATATAAATGGAACCACACAGTGTATAACCTTTTTATACTGGTTTCTTTCATGAATAAATATGCATTTAAGATTTGTTCATGTCTTGGGGCACCTGGGTGGCTCAGTGGGTTAAGGCCTCTGCCTTCGGCTCGGGTCATGATCCCAGGGTTCTGGGATCGAGCCCCACATCAGGCTCTCTGCTCTGCGGGGAGCCTGCTTCCTCCTCTCTCTCTGCCTGCCTCTCTGCCTACCTGTGATCTCTGTCTGTCAAATAAATAAATAAAATCTTAAAAAAAAAAAAAAAGATTTATTCATGTCTTGGGGCACATGGGTGGCTCAGCCGGTTAAGCATTTGCCTTTGGCTCAGGTCATGATCCCAGGGTCCTGTATCGAGCCCCTCATGGGACTCCCTGCTCAGCAGGGTCTCCACTTTTCCCTCTCTCTCTGCCCCTCCCCTGGCTTGTGCTCTCTCTTTCTCAAATAAATAAAGAAAACCTTAAAAGATTTATTCATGTCTTTGCATGATTTGGTAGTTAATTTCTTCTTATCACTAACTAATATTCCATTGTCTGGATGACTACAATTTGTTTATCCATTTACTTACTGAAGGACATCTTGGCTGCTTCCAACTCTTGGCAATTATAAATAGAACTGTTACAAACACATACAGGCTGGTTTCGGTGTGGACATAAGTTTTCAGAGAAGTTGGGTAAATGCCTAGGAGTATAACTGCTAGATCTTATAAATCACCACTTTTAATCTCTTTTCTCTGCCAGAACATTGATGTACATAAAGCACTTCTTTCTCCTCTATCACAGTTAATTTCGTCTGCAAATGAGCCCTGTGAGGTAGGTGTACCAAACAGAGGTCTTAGTTCAGGTACCAGAAACTGTTACTTAGGAACTCGAACGACAAAGGACTGGCTAGATCCTGGGAGTCCATAGCATCAGTGGCAAAACTGGAGAAGGGGGCCTGGAAAGTGGGTGGCCAAGGTAATGAGTGTTGGCAAGACTGCTAAGATTTTTTTTTAGAAATACTCTGGTTAACGTATCGCTTCCATTGGCCACCGGATGGCGCTGATGATACTGTCAGAACTGATCTTCCTTAAAATTCAAAGTCCTAGGCAGGAACAATTGGTTAACCCAAATGGCCTCTGAGGACTGATCTCAAGGGTCTTACAATAAAGTGAAGGGAGATCAAATACATACTATCCATGAATCTACTCCTAGGAGGTGATGGGGCCACAAAGTGGAAAGAGTCCCTAAAAGACCATCTAGGGTAGAGTCATTCTGTCCACCAAACATCAGAACAGTGGTATAAGCAAGAAAACCTCTATGGTGAAGGTCTATGCCGGGGTCTATGTGTTGCAGATACTCAGATTACCCTAACTCTACAAGGGGCCAGATCATGGGGAACCTTGACCAGGCTTATGAGATTATACCCTATGCTGGATACAGTGGGGAGCTGCGTTAATAGAAAGAGGGAATGTTTTGGATAAAAGTAGACCTAAAATCAAATTCTACCTCGTAAGTAAGTAAATTCTACCTATTAACACAGGCCTGGTCATATGTAGCCATTCCCTGTCCCATACCAAGGCGAACATGGCTAGTCGATATCAGCATTGTTTCTCAGATAGGGCTCAGAATACATTCCAACTCAACTGTCTTGGCATCTATGAAAACTGAGGTGTGAAGTTATACTCAGTGATCATTCCTGTAATAACATTAACCATCATCCACTGGATACCTACCATATACCACACATTTTAAATATCCTATTTCATTCTCCTATCACACCAAAGAGACTGTTGTTTTTTTTTTTTTTAAGATTGTATTTATTTATTTGTGCGTGCACATGAGAGAGATGAAGGTAGTGACAGAGAGCATGAGCCAGGAGGAGAGGGAGAAGCAGACTACCCCCTGAGCAGGGAGCCCAACTCTGGGCTCTATCACAGGACCCTGAGACCAGGTCTTGAGCAGAAGGTAGATGCTTAATGGACTGAATCACCCAGGTGCCCCAAGACGGTTCTCTTCTTTGCCCTGATTTATAGGCAAGGAAATTGTAGTTCAAGTATCATTTCCAACTGCACAAAGCTAGTAAGTAGCAGATCTGTTTCTCAAAGCCAGGTCTTTGCTGACACCAAGTGCCATTCCACCATGATGTACAACCAGTCTCTTAGATTTTGAAGTCTCAGTTTACCCGTCTGTAAAATGGGAGTGCCGATCTTCACTTTAAAGAGCGTATGTGAGGACTCAGTGAGATCACTAGGAGAACCAGACTTCCTGCTAAGCCAGACGCAGGACTTGATCCCAGGACCCTGAGATCGTGACCTAAGCCACCCAGGTGTCCCAACACCTATAGTCTTTGAACCAGTGTCTAACAAAGGATGTGGGGAGGAGACCCAAACAGTCTGGAGAGGAATAGCCCTCTGACATGTTTTCCCTGAGCCCTCTGGGGACTCTTGTCCTATTTTCGGGAGGCAGATTGAATCAGAGGAAGAAGGGGTTTTAGCACTAGACAAAGCGCCCATGTGTTTAGACCCTAGCCTTCCTAACTACTGGCTGCATTGTCTTAGAGGAGCTCCCTTACTTCTCTGAGCCTCAGTTATCTCATCTGTAAAATGGACATATGAACCCCCACATTCCAATACACCATGAAGATCTAATGCGTAAGTGCAGGATCTCAGTGAAGATCAATCCCCTCCATCTTACCTGTTTCTGGCCCAACCCCGCCTGCTGAGCACCCTGCCCCTCACCCCAGAAACTTCGCAGCTGGTTCCAGTGGCAAGTGAGGCGTCCGTTGAAAGGGCGGTCATGTCCTGGGCAGGCAGAGTGTTGCCCAAGAGGAAGGAAGTGTAAGCCAGCAGGGCTCCTGGACCAGCTTGGGTCCTAAGAGTTACACTCACGGCTCTCTTTCTGGGGCACTGGATGGGAAATGTTTCTGGCAGACGCTTGTAAACCTAGTCTCAAGCTGAGAAAATATAAACTGCGTCTTCTGAGGAAAAAAGTGGAGTCATTAGAGAAAATCTCCCTTTCTGTTTTGGTGTCAACAAGTTAGGAAAGGCAGGCTCTCCGCGTAAGAAAACTCTGCTTGGGCTGCTCCTTTATCACGCTCATCTTTCAGCAAATAATTACTCGCCCTCCAGGCACCCTCATCTGAACCTTTTAATTACACTATTGTTGGGTTTGATGTCAACTGAACAATAAATCAAACTGAGCAGAATGTCTGATAGAAAAAGTGCTGGGGAGCGAGTGGTAGGAAGAACATGGAGAAAGGAAGCCCTCAGAATGGGGGCTTGCTCTCTCTTTTCCTAAGCTCTGCCTCCAAACAAGCTTTCCTTTCTCTGCTAATTCTGTTAAGCTTGGGACCACGATCTGGGCCCTGCGTGATCCACATCCTCCTGCCTCGAAGACGGGGGAAACTACATTTATCATTTCTTTCCTAGAGGCCTTGAGAGGGTTCAGTTAATGAAGGACTGTAAAATACTAGCAAATATATGGATAACGAGCAATTTCTCATAAACTTTTTCCATATGGCAATTGGCCCCCTTCTCTGCGAGACTTTCTGCTGCCATCAAAAGCCAAGCGCCCCATCGGAGAAAGAAAGAGGGCAGTGTTTATTTTAATATTTTGTTTTATTTATTTTATTTTTATTTAATTCCATCTCTTTCCATTTCATTCTATTTTATTTTACGTTATTGGGGGAGGAGGAGTAGGTGGTTGTGGAAGGAGGAGGGCGAGGCCTGGATAAATGCTGAATTCATTTCAGTGGCTTCTAAGGGAGGCAGCTCTGCACCGCGCCAGGCAGCCTGTGGTGCACACACCCTGATGGGGTCTACAGGAGCTCACTCGGATCTGTCACAGGACAGCAGGTAATGACAGAGGCCTTGGAAGGCGCAGAGCAGAGAGTGACCAGTTCTGCGTGCCACATGGTTCCTCCCCTTGCTAATTTTTCCTAACCCCAAATATATACGCTGAGCCAAAATCTAGTGGGAAACAGTTCCTTCGGCATTTTCAGATTAGTTTAAAAGCTATACCATGGCAGGGGCTGGGGGGTGGACAGATGAAGGTACAGCCTCGGCCTCAAGGAATACCATAAAGTGGGGGGAGAAGGATATGAAACAGATCACGATGCAAGCTAGTGAGTGCAATTTTGTGGGATGCGTCAAGGGTATTTAGCAAGACCAGTAACTGAGTGGGAAGCATCACAGGCACCAAAGTGACCCTGAGTCCTTTAGCCCCAGAAAACAAGATGACTCAATATGCCAGTAATGGTACTTTCCTTTTTAAACTGAAGGTTTATTAATGATGGTTATGGACCAGGCACTGTGCTAACTACTTTTCTGTTAACTCATTTTGCCCTTACAGACATTCATGGGGGTCATAAAAATTGGAAAGTGACTCAATGTCGTATGTCATCAGGGAAATGCAAACTAAAACAACAAAGGGATACAAATCTATTAGTAGGACCAAAATCCAGAACGCTGACACCACCAGATGCTGGCAAGGGTGTGGAGCAACAGGAAGGGTTATTTATGCAAAAGAGTACACGCTTTGGAAGCGGGCTTGGGGGTTTCTTACAATACTAAACCTCCTCTTAACATATGATCCAGTGATCACATGCCTTGGTATTTACTTACGGTCTACACAACCATCTACCCATGGTGGCTTATGGGAGCTGTATTCAGAATTGCCTAAACCTGGAAGCAACCAAGATGTCCTTCAGTGGGTGAATGAGTAAGTAAACTGTGGTTCATCCAGACAATGGAATATTTTCAGGGCTAAGAAGAAATGAGCTATGAAGTTATGGAAAGACATGGAGGAAACTTAAATGCTTGTTATTAGGCAAAAGATGCTAACCTGCAAAAACGACCTGCGACCAACTCTCTGACATCCTGGAAAAGGTGAAACTATGGAGACAGTAGAACGATCAGTGGCGGCTGTGGTGTGGGGTGGGGGAGACGAACAGCAGAGCAGAGGGGCTGTTTAGGGCCATGAACTATTCTAGATGATACTGACAGTGGCTATCCATAGAATTTGTCCAAACTCATGGACTGTGTACCACCAAGTGTGACTCATAATGTAAATTACAGGCTCTCCATGATAATGATGCCCCCCATGCAGGTTCATGGATTGTAACAAATGTCCCGCTCTGGTGGGGGAAATAAACAGTGAGAGAGGTTTGGGGGTGGGGCAAAGGGTGCGTGGGAACTCTGTACTTTCCACTCAGTTTTGCTGGGAATCTAAAACTGCTCTAAAAAATAAGGCAATGAGGATGTACTAACCAGTTCTGTGTGCTGCGGCTGACTGGGTTTCAGGCTTTGGACTTACTTGAGTCCTCATGACAGGCCTTGGGAATAGCTGTGTGATCACCATCTCCTTATGCCACCAAGCAATGGAGGCTTTCAAGGATTTAGGAAGGAACTTGTCCAAGTTTTCAAAGCAGGAACTAGATCCTGCTAGATCTGACTCAGGCTGACCTGAATTTAGAACCCGGGTCATTAAACCACTGGGCTAGACCCTTACCCTAAAGTCCAGAAGTAGCCATCATCTCATTTTTAGTTCAGTCTGTGGCTGGTCTAAACAACACTGGTATAACTTCTTTCTTTCTTTCTTTCTTTCTTTCTTTCTTTTCTTTCTTTCTCTCTCTCTCTCTCTCTCTCTCTCTCTCTCTTTCTTTCTTTCTTTCTTTCATCCATTGCTTTGGTCAACAGGTATTTCCCTGTGCTCTGCAGTGGGCCCTCATTTTCACTGTTCTGAGAAGCAGAGACCTTGAAATACCTGTTTTGCCCTTCGTGGTTCTGGCCTCATGGAGAGGAACAGGTGGGAAGCCCTTGGATTTGAACCAGTCTGCACAATGACCTACCCCCTTATGCACGACCTATTGGATCATTTGGAAGTACGGCAAAGTCCCCTTAGTGAAATGGCATGGTGCCAAAGAATACCAGGAAATTAAAATATATATAACGTATGAAGCCACACCTGGCACAGTTGCAAACCAATGAACCATCAATTCTAAATGAAGCTGCACATTTGCCCTGAAGGTCTCATCCCTGGCTGAGCCAAGGCAAGTCCTGGGGTGCAGGGGCGAGGGGCAGGGGAAAGAGCAGGGTAGAGGAAATTCTTCCACTCTGCCCCTCAAGTAGCCGAGTTTGGGGTCTGGATTTGCCAGATCAAAGCTCTAATTCTCCCTTTATTTAAGCTAGTGAGAGGCAGCCAGCTGCGTAAACCCACAGTTTAAATCCAGTGTCATCTGGGAAGACACTTAAATACATAAACTAGGACAAGAAATTGACTTTGAAGCCCATATGAGGCTCTAATAGGTTCTGTATAGTTATTTACAGTTACTTGGATGTTTTTATCTCTTCCTCTCCCTATATTATGTAGAGTTTTGCTATCCAGTGTCAATAAACCCAGATGGCCTAAGTCAATTGAACTTAGGCTGTGTGACTTGGGGATAATTACTTAACCTTTCTGGACATCTACTTCCTCATCTGCAAAATTAGGAGAGCAATGACCCTTTTAGGGACATGGTAAGGATTAAATAATTTGATCAAGTGCTGAGATTATTATCCTTACTGGTACACTGGGAAAATACAGATCAAGTATCTACATTTTTGTTCTTGAGGGCCCCAGAAGAAAAGACAGAAGGCTGGGCTTACCGTAGCCATGTAGGAGCAAAGACATAGCCGGCTGTCCGCGTTGTATAACTGGGCTGGGTGTTGGGGGGCGGGGAGAAGGAAGTCACTGAGTCTGGTGATTCCAGTGTTTTGCTTGTAATTCTAATGATTTCCACAAGGAGGGACCACGATTGTTCATCTTTTTTTCCTCCAAATTCTAGGGCACATTCCTGCACAGAATCAATGCTCAATAGATACCTCAAGTAAAATGAAGTTCAACTCTAGCCTTTGGTGTCTTTGGGCTGGGCCCACATTCGGTCTGTTTTTACATTCCCACAGTGCTTTGCACCAAGTCAGAGACCAGCACGTGCTTGCCAAATGAATGAATGAATGAATGAATGAGTGAATGAATGAATTTGGTCTCCTGCTGCGGGATGGAGGTCATGACCTTCAGGGGCACTGCGGGTGTAAGAGATAATAATAATAGATATTTCGTAGACTCTGTCTGAGGATTAAATAAAACTCTTCTCTTGGTAACACGTAGAAGCCTTTCTTCTTGCCAAGTGCATTTCCTAAAAGGCCCTGGTTGCCTGAGCCTGGGCTGGAGGTGGGATGCAGCCATAGCCAGACGTGGGCCAGAAGCTCACTGTGTGGGGAGGGAGATGGGTGTGCCGAGAACTCATTCTGACTCCAGCCAGCACGAAGGGCCCTTTGTTTTCCATTCTGTGACCCACCACCCATGGCAAGTACTATTGACTTCATAGCAAGATTTTATGGAAAATATAAGACCATGTGACGTATTTGTATTCTCATATCAGAGAGGAAAAAATACGGAAATAGTTTCTCATAGCAAGGAAAAAAAATTTCATACATCTTACAGTAGATTGACACAGAGCTGAGGAAATAAAAAAAGCTTGCAACCCTGAGCTTGGGGAACTGTCAGCCTGGAGTAGACCTTGTGGTGTGGCTTTGGAATCAGTAGATACAGAAGTATCAGTGGGAGGAGAGGGGCAGCTTGAACCCAGGCCTGGAAGTGAGAACTGGCAAAGAAATGCAGAGGTGGGGAAAGTAGGTTGTGGGTAGATGATGTTATGTGTACTTGTGGTCATAGAGGTAGCAAAGCCTCTGGAAAAAGCCAGAAATCCCGGAGTTCAAATCTCAGTTCTGTTACTCACCGGTAAGGCTGGACAAGCCAGAAGTCCTTGGAGCTGCTGTCTCCCTGTGTACGATGGGAACAGACTCTTACTTCCGGTTGAGGAGGGATTATGCAGGAAAAATTGTGTGCCTGCACCCATGATAGGGGCTGACACAGGAGGTGGGAGCTTTGTGTTAGAACCCTTCCTGTTTTGACTCCATCTGCCCCCACCGCTCAGTAATCAGGAATCTTCAAAATGACCATGCAGGAGCCTGAGCTATAAGAGGTGGAGGCGGTCACCCCAGCAGGAAGTTAGGAGGGGGCATTTTATAGTTCTCCCTTGCCTGAACCCAAAGACTGGGGTCCTGAGACGAGGGTCAGGAGTAAGGAGGGACATGGTCTCATGCACCATGGGGTGTGGTCTTCAGCACGAGACAGGGGATGTCCCAGATTCATGGACTAAAGGGATGTTGTTCACATAGATGCCTTTTTTTTTTTTTAAGATTATTTATTTATTTATTTGACAGAGAAAGACACAGCGAGAGAGGGAACACAAGCAGCGGGAGTGGGAGAGAGAGAAGCAGGGTTCCCGCTGAGCCCAGAGCCTGATGAGGGACTCGATTCCAGGACCCTGGGATCATGACCTGAGCTGAAGTAGGTTGGTTAATGACTGAGCCACCCAGGCATCCCACATAGATACTTCTATGTGCCTTGTACCCCTCATTTTCGAGACCCTCACAATCCCACCCCTTCCCCCATTCTCTGTCTCCTGGATCCCAGGCACCTTTCCACCCCACCTTGCCTTGCCAAAAATCATCAGATATTGCTGTCATGTGAACTAGGCAGGCTGCCAGCCGTCCGGCACTTGCACAACACATGGCGCCTACTTGAAGTGTCTCAGAGACTTACCACTCCGTCAGGACCTGCGGGCAGAGAGTAATTATCACGCTCTTACCTCCTTCTCCTCCTTCTCCCTCCGCTTCTCCTTCTTCTTCTTCCTCTTCTTCTTCTTCTTTGCTTTGTAAAGATACCGTGTGAATTGGTATTTTCCTCTCATCGCCCACCTCCTCACTCCTTAAAGGGACAAATGAATCAAAATGTTTCATACCATTCAGCTCACAGAAGATTCCTGATGTGACAAAAGTGTGCTGCAGAATGTCTCCATCCAGGGGGGGTTCCAAGGAGGCCACGTGCCAGGCTGTGTTCCCTGAATGAGTTCTGGGTCATGTCTCTTGCATGACCTACTGGTTATGGAATCAAAGATTCGAAACAGCAGTGTGTCTGCCTGGGTTACAAACTGACACTGTTTTCCAGACCCAGAGTCATTCCATCCTATATAGTCCTTGGCAAAGGTGGACAGCATACTGCTTGCCCTTCAACGACATATATTCTAGAAATTTCTGAGAATACAATTTCCTGAGGTTCACAGACATTTATGCGTGTGCAGGGGGAGTCAAGTTGAGGAAGCATCGGGTTATTTGGGAAGCTCACCCTGGTCAGGTTCCTCAAGATCATGAACATGGATTGATCTGAGAGGGCAGGAAAGACCCCTTTACCATTCAGAAGCTGGATCAGAACATATCTCCCATTTCTCCAACACTTGTTTTTCTTTTTAAAGGATAGTAACATGCCCTTAGGGAAGGCCATGTCACAATGTCATCTTTTTTTTTTTTTCATACATTACTCACTGTAGTTCAATTCTGGTAAAACAGGACACATTTGAGAGTGAAAGTGGGCACTATTAATAATTACATTGTGACATTAAGTGTAAGCCTGGGGAGACAAGGGCACAAGGTCACCCCACGTCTCCAGCATCTTCACACAGCTGGAGGGAGCAGTCCTCTCACGGGGAGACAGACCAGCTGTCTCAAAGCTCGTCCCGTGCTGAAGTCTGTGTGTCGTGCTTGGACGTAAGCCATAGCTCCTCCTTACTCAGAACCTGTTTGTTCTTGGTTTTCTCCAGAAATGAATCTGACAGATGATGAAAGGTGCTGGGCCCAGGCAGTCACGGCAGTGACACACGACCGACAGTCTAAGGGTTGCCCCCAAAAGCGAAATCTGGAGAGAACTTACGGTGCTTACGAAAAGTGCTCTGTATAGCTTCATAGATTCTTATATTTAAAATGGTGACTTGGGCATCATCAAGAGAATGAAAATTTATTCTATAGCCATTTTGTTGGTCGTCTTCACTGGCCTAGCGATTCAGAAGTAAAGACGAAGAAGGCACTGAAACGGACTTCAAGGACCTTATAGTCTGGAGCAGAAAACCGATGAGAAAAAATAACAACAATGCAGTGAAATATATGTAGTAACAGAAGGGTGGGCATCGCTTTCAGGAAACAGGGATTATCCTGCCTGAAGTGACTGAGGGCTTCCAGGAGGAGGTGATATTAGAACTGTGCTTTGAGGTATATTCAGGCAGCAAAGAATGGACAGAAGGGGTTCTTGGGCAGAGTAAGCAGCAAAAGCGAGAGGACTAAGGTGCTTGGCGCAGATCCTTTATCACCAGTGGAAGGCCCTTCTGTCTGCAGGATCTGGAACTGGAGATAAGCTAAGGACGCCTTATGGTGTGTCTGAAGGTTTAAAAGATATTCACCAAGTTAACGGACTGTTGAATAAAATATTTCTATCCAAAGTATACAAAATGTGAGTGTATTTTATCAAAAATATAAAGTAAGTGGAAAAAGTTAAACAATCAAAACTATTTTTCTTATAGATGTTTTCTGAAAAAATTTCTTCTAAGGTATTCAAAGTTATCCCTTAAAGTGAAAAAGCAAAATATAAATTATAATTAATGAGTATCAAACACTTGAATAGAAACTATCTTGGGGGCATCTGGGTGGCTCAGTCGTTAAGCATCTGTCTTTGACTCGGGTCATGATCCCAGGGTCCTGACATCGAGCCCCACATCAGGCTCCTTGCTCAGCGCGAAGCCTACTTCACTTCTCCCTCTCCCACTCTCCCTGCTTATATTCCCTCTCTCGCTGTGTCTCTCTCTGTCAAATAAATGAATAAAATCTTAAAAAAATTATTTGTGAGTAGATTAAAAATATTACTTATTTAATGGTCAGTGTACACGATTTTTTAAAATTGAGGTTAAAGTCATGTAACATACCAATGGCCAGGTTAGCCATTTTTAAGTGTACAGGTCAGTGGCATTAAGCACATTCACCCTGTTGTGCAACCATCACCTCTGTCCATCTCCAGAACTTTTGCAGCTTGCAAAACAGAAACTGTCTTCACTAAATCTGAACTCCCCAGCCCCTCCCCCAGCCTCCTGGGAATCGCGTTCTGCTTTCCGTCTCTATGAACTTGAGCGCTCTAGGCACCTCATAACATAGCTAGGAATTATACAGTACCAGGCCTTCTGTGACTGACATTCTGAGTGAGCAGAGTGTCAAGACTCACCATATGATAACATGTCTCAGAATTTCTTTCCTTACAAAGCAGAAGTTTTAAACATGTACAATATTTCCACATTTGCACATTTTTCAAAAACATCCCACGGTCTGTCCGGCTACTAAAACAGTCAGTAGCATGGTTCAGGCGTGTTAGGTCTGTACAAATTGGAGTGCAGGCCAATTGCTGGTACTGTGACAGTCCTCAGGCTTCCCATGCAGCTGTGGTGAACTCAATGTCAATTCATGTCTTGGGGTGCCTGGATAGCCCCATGGGTTGAGCGTCCAACTCTTGATTTCGGCTCCTGTCATGATCTCAGCATCCTGAGATCAACCCTGCGTTGGGCCCCTCGTTGGGCGTGGAGCCTGCTGAAGATTCTCTCTCTCCCTTTGCCCCTCTTATTCCCTCCACCCCTGCTAGCTTTTGCTCTCTCTCTCTTAAAAATAAACTTCAGGAAAAAAAAAAAATTATGAAATGGTCTAGAACCCCTCCTGGAAAGTGAAGAGAAGAAATAAAAGAAGAAATGTGGCATCCTTGTGAAACCACCCTTTCCTACTCTCTGGGAGGGACTGAGCTAGTTGATGAACTTGACATTTCTCCCACCCGCACCCTCCCGTGGCCTGCGTACTCTCTGCTCATTGAAGAAGCAGCGGCTCCAGCGTCCGGTCCAAGGCACAGGTCTTCCTGGTATTTGAACAAGCCTGTGCTTGTTTCATGGACAGAAGACAAAAGATCTGGAGAAGCCTTTTCCAGGGGCCCTGATGCTGTTAGCAGTGCCCGGAGGTTTAGGGCCAGTGATGGTTCTGGGCACCCGGTCCTCAGAGACCGAACACCCATGTGTTATTTAGTGCAGGTATTTTTTTGTATGATTTTGACATGTCTTATCCTCAGAGCAGCTCAGAGCCTTCCCTGGGTCCAAGGGACCAGAAGCAGCAAGTGTTGTCTTGGGGGGATTAGTGGGTACTCCTCCTCCTTCTCTCCATCAGCCTCTCCCAGCCACACCAGATAAATTTACAATCCAAGGAAAAGTAGGGGGCTTGCTTGAAGATAGGGCTTCAAATAAGGTGCCCAGCATTCCTTGCAGCCCATCTCCAGCTGATTCCAAGACCGTCTGGGGATAATGAACTGTTTTGAAGACAGGCAATCGTAGTCTCACCCAGGTCCCCCTGCTCCCTGAAAATCTGGTAAATCTTTGCCTAATTTCTCTCCTTCCGGGGCCTGTAGATGTTCAGAGCTCTATCTCAAGGGGCTTACACAGTCATCTCCTTCTCCAGAGTATTCATTTCCCGGAGTTTTTGTCGCTTTGGGTGCTGTCTCCATTCTGTGCCATGTCCTTTTCAACCCCAATTTTTTAATTCCTCAAAGAAAACAAGAATCTGGAACAAACAGGCAGTCTGTACTGGAATGGTAGCCCAGGAAAATTTATGAAAAAATTTGCTTGTTTATGAAGCAGGGAGAAAATGCTCATATTCATGAAAGTGCAAAAACTTCAAATGCAACGGTAGATTTCATGGCTCCTAAAACGTCCTTTGGCCACTCAAGTCCCTGAGGGTGTTTCTGTGACCTGTCACCTCGCTTAGTCCCCAGGATTCTCAATATTCCTGACTTGGACTGTCCCTCCCTGCTTCATTCTTCTCCCTGCACTGTCTTCCTTTTAAAGCAACACGTTCTCTCCTTGACTTACGTAGAGTAACTCCCATCGTTTCTGACCCCAACACACACACACACACACACGCACACACACACACACACACACACCTCTTTATACTTTATTCTGGCTTTCAATGTGCCAACTTCGTCCCACCCCACCCAGGAGGTGTTCCCTCCAAATGTAGTTCCGTCCCTTGGAAGAATTCTGATGTCAGTGTTAGGAAGAAAACAATCTTTTTTTCTATCCAATACAGAACTATGGAGCGAGATTTTCTATTGCCCGAACAAGCTCAAGAAGGGACTCAAGAAGGTAATGGTTCCGTGGGACCGGCCACGGATTGCAAAGCATTGTTGACTGCCCGAGGCAGAGACGGCCTTGTGACTGGAATGGACCCCATCAGCTGAAGCCAAACAAGAACCTCTTTGGAGATTTCCCTGCTCCTCCAGTCACACAGGTTCCAAGTACAGATGCTCTAGAGGAGATTGAAAAATCAAATACATTAAGTTTTTGTCATTTGGGGGGGATTCCTTGAGAATCGGAAAGGAGCATCACAAGGGAACACAAGTAACAAATGACCTATCCTCGAGGGTTCCTCCACCTCTGCTAATGGGACCAGGTGTTAGTTTGCTGACTGGCAGGGCCAGAAGGAAAAGGAAGCAGAGCTACTCTCATGATTGATTGTCACACTTACTTGGCAGGGGAATTCTTTTTTTCCAAAAGACTCATTCAGATGCCTGATATGTTATGCAGATAAAAATAGAAATTCTCCAGCTGAAGCAAAGAGTTAGGGACCATGGAGAGCTTATGGTCTCTTAGAGCCCTTTGACTCTCCTGCCCCTGCCATTAAGCCGAACCAACTCTGCAAATCCTGAGGTTATACAAAACAATTATTTATAGGACATTTTGTGTGCCAGGCTTTGGGGTAAGCCCTGGAGTGACAGCAGCAAATAAGGCAGATGCCTTTAGCCTTCATAGCGCAGTCAATTCAGTAGCAAAGACCATTTCCCACCTCTTCTGCACGATCTGCAAAGTCTTTTTTTTTTTTTTTTAAGCTTTATATTTTATTACTACCTTGAATGGCACCTTTTCCCTGCTATTCTTTTTTTGGAAGTATAGTTGACACGCAAAGTTATATTAATTGTAGGTGTACAACACAGTGATTCACAATTCTGCACAACACAAGGTCTTATAAAGAATCTAGAATGACCTTAAGTCAGGCTCATGGAAACCCAGAAGATCCTGGGGCTACTTTACTTATCTTGTGAAGAAAGTCACAGGACTCCTAATGACACAGCCATTCTCTGAGGGTGAGGAAAACATTTCAGAGTTGGGTCCTGCTAAGTGCCAATAGCAGTTGGTTTGGTCAGGAGGCAGGACTCACTCACATCTCACACCCTGTCACCACACTTCCAGGCAAAGAAGGACAAGAAGAAGAAACAGGTCTATTTCTCCATTCATTTGACCACTCATTCGATGGGTCAATATTTTCTATCAACTTTGTCTCCTGTGCTGGAGGATCAGGCTGGTGGGGACAGAGAAGTAAAAGGATTGTAGTAGAGTGTAATCAGTACTTCAATAGAGACAAACTGAGGTGCCCCGAGAACACTTTAGAGAGAAGGACCGATGCCTGGCAGGAGAATAGGGAATGCCAAGGAAGGGAATGCTGCAAGCTTCTAGCTCTTCTCCGGCTCCTTCCAAGAGAGGTGGGGTCTGTGTGTGCCCACTCAAGTTAGATCAGGCCCTCAGTCCTCCGTGGTTTCTAGAGTCTGCATTCTGTGCCCCACCTCACACGTAATTAGGAAAACCCTCGAGATCAATTACCTGCCAATGCCTTATGGGTTAGTCAGCTGCCCCCAGCGCTGACCATGTGTATGCTTCCTGGCTGGTGACTTGAGTCAGACTGGGAGGAGGGGCAGAAGGAGGAGCAGGGTCTGAGGGTCTCAAATGCGACTCTTAGTAGAGCACATGGGAGGGGACTTGGTTCAGGTCTGGATGGGGCCGTGATGACCACAGGCTGGGAGGCAGATGGCCCAGGCTTGGTGCCTCTTTGTCTGCTGAGTTACTCCAGGAAAACCTCTGCACTTCACTGAGCTGTCATTCCCCTTCCCCACACATCTCCCTTTTCCCCGGCCCTCCTCCTCCTCCTTCTCCTTCTCCCTCTCCCTCTCCTCCTCCTCCTCTTCCTTCTTCTTCCTCTTCTTCTTTTAATCCTTGAGTTTATCATGGAATAATTAATATCCTAGTTTTATGAACAGATTTGTATACTTCATGGTAAGAATGGAATCACCAGATTGACTACCCTGAGTTACAACCAGCACAGAATGGAGGCTCTTGATATCATGGCATGAGTACAGCTGCCCTTGAAATACACCTCTGGGACGCCCATTAATACTTTTGAAGATCCTTAGGGGTGTGGTGGAGTCTCAGAAAAGGCAAAGGTATTTCCAACCCTCATGTTACAGAGCAGTAGACTGGGGTGCGGAGAGCCGGAAGCAAAGCCAGGATGTGGGTGTAAATTACCTAGGCCCCACCTTGGAATCTCTGCTGGGCAAAACAGGCTTCCTCCTGCCTCTCCTCTCCAATCTGTGTACTGGAAACAAGTTTCTAGAATCTACAGAATCTACAGCGTTGTCCACTTAGGTACTCCATTTTAAAGATGACAAGTACTGTAAAACTGTGAATTTTTCCAGCTCTGAACGTTCCCACCCCATAATTTAATAAACTGGGAAGCATGCGGTGGGTTGATGAAAGTAATATCTGTATTTTACATCTCTAAACATTGCCCGATGCAGGGAGGTGGGTATCAACCACCTGATCTGCCCTGTTCTCTCCTCTCTTCGGGGTAAGCGCAGCCCACCACGTCCAGTCACCACCCACCCATCTTCCACTTACCTGTCCCCAACGCACGTGGGATCCTGACCCAAGGACCAGCCAGAATCCCTCCAGGAAGATTCATTCA
>NC_081568.1:62602493-62716523 GCF_022355385.1 Mustela nigripes | reverse complement strand
TTTCTTTCTTTCTTTCTTTCTTTCTTTCTTTCTTTCTTTCTTTCTTTCTTTCACCCCAAACTTCAGAAACCAGTATCTTGACGCTTACTGTCAGGAAAGCATACCAAATTGTGCAACCTTATCAATACTGTCATTCCCTTTTGAATCTCAAATGACATTTTTTTTTTTTAATGCATTTGCCCTTCTGGGGTCTTTGGATAATAAAACCCCACTCCCAGAATCTGCCGTTTCCACAATACTTGACTTTTCTTTTTTTTTCCTGAGTAGCTAGCAATGTCCTAGACAGTGAGGTTCATTGTTTCTGTTTGTGTTCAATGTTAAGGTACTATTTCATCTTTTTGGATTTCATTTTGTTTTGGGGACTAAAAGGACATGGATATGGTTTATGAAATGGTTCACTCAGATTTCCTCTCCTATCCCTTCACTTTACTGTTCATACTCGCTTCTTGAAGTTAAGCAGGGTATTTTGTTTTGTTTTGTTTTGTTTTAGTTCCTGGACCTTCTTGTTGTGTCTCTTTGGGGAAAAAAAAATAAGCATATGTGTGTTTTCACTGAGTGATATATCCCACAGGTCGGTACGTACCAGATCACAGAGGTTTTCTGCGTAAGTCGTGCACCGTGTACAGACGTGTCTACTTAGCCGGTCACCTCTAATTGGATACTTAGGGGCCTCATGGTTTGCCCTCAATAATGCTGCAATGAACCACCTGCTCTTCTGCTTTTTTGTATTGCTGACGACTCCTAGGAGATTTTGAATGACCATCAAGAGGAATACTGTTAACAGGATATAAATCTGAAGCTGTCAAAAACTCTGAGCCATCACTTGTTTCAGAAAGTTGGTCTACAGGGAGAAATGATGCCATCTGCCCCCAGAGAGGGGCTCAGAGAGAGTTCTGGAGAGTAAATAGAGCCTCTGGTTTTATTTGCTTATTTTATTTTAATTTATTTTTTCAAAGATTTTATCTTTTTAGAGTAGTGTTCGGTTTCCAGCAAAATTGAGAGAAAGGTTCAGAGAGTTCCCGTTTCTCCCTCCTTTATACACCCATAGCTTCCTTCATGATCAATGCCCCACAGTGCAGTACGTTTGTGGCAGAGGATGAACCTATACTCACGTGTCATAACCACTCAAAGCCCATAATTTATGCTACTGTTCACTCTTGGGGTTGTACCTTCTGTGGGTTCCAGGGTTATGTAGACCCATCTCATGGACAGCCACCACTCCATCCACTACTCTCCCATCTCCAGGGGATCAGCCGACCAAGCACCGAATCCAGTGTGCCCAATCCCATGGCCAGCGCCCTTTCTAACTAATCACTGCAGGCTCCAACAGGAAAAGGGACTCAGAGTCACAGAACTGGGGGTTACCCAAGCCCCTTTTCATAATCTCTTCTCTTTTAATTTACCACTGCTGAGACAAGGGCCCTGATAACAATAAATGATTCACCCTAAATCTCACTGGTTTTCTTGGCCAGAATCGTCTATAATCTTGGCATGCCATCTGAAAAGAATCAACATTAATTCTAGAAGTTCCTGAGCTCTCTTTCTTCGGGGCTGGGGTGGGAGGGACACCTGGAGCCATTCATCAACTCATTCTAGAGGCTCCCAGGATTTTGTCGCTATTATTTATTATTGGTGGAGGGAGAAGTGTTCCTTTGTAGAGAATCACAGTGGTCCACACTATGAAGCAGTTAGCTCTACACTTGATGGATTGTTGATTACACTTTATTAAAGGCCATTACAATTTCCAGCATTTGTCATACAAAAATATCTTCTAACAAATACCAGCTTGTTAGAGGCTGGCTGTTGGGAACTGACGTGGTCTTGTTTTGCTCCTACCTCGTCAACTCCAACCCTAGAACCCAATCAAACGTTGACAATCAAAACCCCTTACAAGTTTCCTAAGAGATTCGAAACAGGTGGGGACAGCATGGTCCACTGCAGTGGCACCCAGAGAACATGAAATATATCAAAACCCACTCCCATGGCGCAGACTTGCTTCCCATTAAGAAAACTGGACAAGAAGCAGAGCTAAATGAGCCATCTCTTTTTGTGCAAACCATTACCAGCTAAATGATTCAAAAAAAAAAAAATCCAGAGCAGCCTCTGTTGAGCTCACATAATAATCAAAAGCAGGCTGGTTGAAGTGTTGGTGGTTATACAGGGCCTGGTGCAGAAATCTTGATCAAAGCCTCTTGGCATCTGAAGTCATCAGTAATTCGACAGCCTATTTGGGTGAAAAGAGCTCCTTTCTGGCTGTCCCACTTCAGGCCCACCCCAGAGAGAGGCGCGACTCAAGCAAACAAGGCCTCCGGCAAATCAAGATACCTCTTCTCAAGACGTGATACGAAACACGAGACAGGGCAGCCACCGGACGGCGTGATCAAGTTTCACAGGGGGAGCTTGTGTGTACATTACACATGCTATTTGCATGTATGTCATCTGATCTGGCCAGGTGGGAGCATCCTTCACAGAGCCTTGAGCCGTGGCCTTTGACCCAGATGAAACTGCCAAACAGTTCTCACAGGGAGCTGTTGCCCATCTAGGAAAGGGGAGATGACTGCTTAAGCAATGGGAGAGTCTGATGCTAATGGTCAGTCTGGCTAATGATGATTTCATAAAATCTTTCCTGATAGGCACTTGGGTCAAGCCTTGACTGGTTCTTAGGGGCGTGGAGGTGAATATTCACAACCCCTGCCCTTTAAGAGTTCAGAGTCTAGTTGCAAAGATAGAATACCAAAGTACAATTATAATTCAAGCTAGTAAATAGTGTGAGAGGGAAGACCAAGGGATAGAAGAACGCCAAGAGGGCCCTGACTCAGTGCTGGGAAGATAGAGAGAACTGCCTGGAAGTGACAATACCCAAGCAGACACATGTCTGGGAAAGCAAGCGGAGAGAAAGAAGCACATATTCTTTCCAAACATAGTCTCCAAAATGGTCCTTTTTATAATGTTTCAAGGTAGTAAATTTTGGCAAAATAATTATTAAGACTATAATAACAAGATATTAGTAGGAGAAATGTGTAATGTATGGTTGATGCATCAGTGGTCAGACTGTGATATGCACAGAAAATGTGACAAAGGGTAGAATATTATTTTATGTTTACTTTCTCACTAATAAATGGTACTGCCTTATGTGCTTTTGTTCTGTGCCCAGAAATGCACCTTCTAAATTCAGAATCTGGTTATATTTTTATTTCCTAAATGAGGAGGTTAGGAGGCAAAGAGGAGTGGAGACAAGGAGTAAGAGAAGAGAGGATGAATTAAGCTGAGGGACTAGTGTGTGCAAAGGCACTGGGGTGGGAAGGTATGAGACAGGCTTGAGGAATCCTTAACACATCAGTTTTACTGGAACAAAAATTTTGTTTAAGGAAATCCTAAGGAAAAAATGTTCAAAAGAGAGATTGGGAAAAAAGTTAAAAAAAAAAAAAAAGAGAGAGAGAGAGAATGAGATTGGGACCTGTTATAGAGGTCCTTTGGTATCAGGCCAAAGAATTTGGGTTGGGTTTTCTTTAGAAAGAAATGAGAAACATAGTTTTCAAGCAAGGAGATAAACTACAAATTGTGCTTTATGAACTTGAAAGCAAATTCAGCCTTGTTCTAGGTTTTAAGAGAGATACAAAATGTGAGTACATGGTCATATTCCTGGAAGAGATAAAAATTTTGTCTGGGAGAGACAAGGCAGATACATAGCATCATTTAGAGAGTGATTACAAGTTCACATTAACAAGTATGTCCGGGTCTTGTCTTATACTACTAGTGGCTAGTCCCAGGGCTCCAAGTCACTTTGACTTCTTGAGCTTCTGTTTCCAGATTTTTGAAATGGGCATCCTTCTCCTGACCTCACGCAATCATTGTAGGCAATCAATGGGATAATCCATGTGAAAGCCCCTGGTTGTGCTTTCCAAAGTACAGATTCGGGGAAAACAGAACTTCTGTGTTAGAAATTTTCTCATCTTTGATGCATCAAAGAAGTATATTCTAGGCATAGGATGCAGGGGACCTAGTGACTTGACAGATAGAAACTGGAGGCCCCCCATCTCTTCAAAGGCAAAGTCCAATGTGAACCATCTAGAAGAAAACCTCATTTGGAATACCTAAACTTATTGGTCTTCAGAGCGAGATTTCTACTTATTCCCTGTTGTACCAGAAGGGAAACATCCCATCCTGAGATGGGAAAACAAAAGCAGAAACATTTGCTCAGCTCACTGTTGGCATAGTCGGTGTAACTTCGTATATGTTAATGACAGTGTTATGGTGCAGAGGGTCTCCTGAGGAGTTCTGTGAACACCGTAAGGACCCAATGACATCACAGCCAATTACAATTGCAGGCATTTACTGCAGGACAACTTTCTTTTAGGCCCCGTACTCAGGCCTGGGGAGATAAAGTCGAAGGGTCTGAAATGGAGTAATTATGTCCTTGGCTTAAAGAAATTTACAACCCAATGAAAGAAGAAAGTGTAAGTAGGAATGTAAACAAGTAATCTTAATGCAAGGCAGATTGTTAAGAAAAGAGCTGAAATTCTACAAATTTTATTTTATTTGTGTGATGTGTGCTAAATATAATTTCAGAACCCAAATATAAACACACAAATGATAGCTGTACTCACTTTGATTGGGAGAGTCAGGGTGAATAATGAATTCCTGTTGAAATGTCTAAGGCCATATATTAGGTTGATGAGCACAACTGAATAGATTATTTCATTTTATTATAATAAATTTTTTAAAGATTAATTTATTTATTTTACATAGAGAGAGAAAGTATAAGCAGGAGGGGCAGAGGGAGAGGGATAGAGGGCCTCAAGCGGACTCCATGCTGAGCACAAGCCCAATGCAGGACTCAATCTCATGACCCTGAGATCATGACCTGAGCTGAAACCAAGAGTTGGATGTTTAACCCACTAAAACAACCCTGAACAAACTACTCTAAGTTGAGACAGTTCCATAGATTTATTATATATAAAATGGAGATACGTAAGGCAGATGTTGAAAAGTTGATTCAGCAAAAATTTTCTTTTGAGAGAGCACTGCATTCATTTGGAAGAAATATCTTGATATCTTGTTTAGGTCAGAAAGTGAGACTCTGGGGGATGGTTGAGTAACGAATGCGAAGTCCCTGGGTGGACACTAAGGAGGAGAGAGAACAGAGCTTGCTGGGTGTGGTGCCGGTATGAGGCAGAGAGAGAGAGAGAGACTCCTCATAGGGAGCGGGAGTTTGAGGAAGAGGGACCCTGGAGAAGGAGGGATGACTGCTAACCATTAGTGAACTCTTGTCCTTGTCAGAATCCTCCTGGAAATCCTGCAGGAGGAGAGGAAATTGCTTGAGGTGAGTGCTTCACCATGGAAACTGGTCAAGATGTGCTCAGAGTGAGGTAGGGGGAGGACATAAGCCCTGGGAGTGTAGACGGTTCAGAAAGACATGGTGCTGAGGATTTGATCCATTTGGATCCCAAGAGCTGGAGGAAGCCTGTCTGGCATCTGAGCTACGGGTATAAACCCTCATGATATGAACCTTAGAAAAAGGAAGAAACTAAGTCCAACCGAGAAATAGGATGTTTAGAGGGGCAGGAACAAACACCAAGGGTTTGAATTCACCCTGTCGAGTCCTCACTTGGGGTAGGATGAAGTAGGCTCACCATTCTCACGATTCATGTGTTCTTTCTGCAAATCTTTGTGTTTGAATGTCCTGGGAGCAGTGTGTTTGCTTAAGTCCGTGACCATCTAAAGGATATGTGCCTTTAAAGACAGTTGTGTTAATTCTTAGAATTTCATTTAAGGAAATAACTAAGAATGCTCAAAAAACTCAGCTGTATGGCTGTTTGTCACAGTACTGTTTGTAAAAAGAAAAATTTTAGAAATAATCTGGACGACCAACAATGGAGAACGGTTAAACAAATTATGACACATGCAGAAAATGAAATATTGTGTGGCCACTGAAAACCATAACATACAGGACTGTATTTATTGACATGGGGTAGTGCCCACAATATAATATTACAGAAAAAAATAACCAAGAAACTGCAAGTATGGTCACACTTGTATAAAAAAAATGTAGTGTATATACATTACCCTAGAGAAAAGCTGAGAAGGATGTGCATCGCCAAGTAAAGGGCGATCACTTCAGGCTGGGGGGTCGGCGTGGTTTTCTCTCGATTCCTTATTATTTTCTGTGTTGCCTGCATGGTTTCCACAATGCATGTGTGTAAAATCATTTAAATTCATAAAGCGATTTCCACTCCTGGACCAAAAACCAAAATAAAAGGTTATAGGTCTTATAATACATATCCTATAATATAATCCTGTCTATATGAGATGTCATATAATTTTGTTAGATATTTAAAAGTATATACTTGCATACTTAGAAAGAGGTCTGGAGTAAAGCTCATAAAGAATTAGGAGTTGTTACCTTGGAGTGGGTGGGATCATGGACTGTTTACAATTTATTAATTTGGGCTTAGCTCTATTTTGAAAATGTTCGACAATGGAAGTGTTGTTTATACAGTGGGGCCAGGGAGAGACCTAAAATGAGCATTTTGAGGTAGAGGGCCTGTGGGTGATTCCTGCCTCTGCTTTTTCTTGTTCTAGGGCTTAGCCTCTCGGTGCCTCAGTTTTCTCAGCTATAAATTGGACATGATAATAGTTGCCACCGCAGAGCTCTGAGAGGCTCAGGGAAGATTTAACCCGCTCCGGTCTGTGTTCTCCCATTTCACATAAGAAGCTATGAGAGCTCCGTGGGATTAAGCTACTTGCCCAGAGTCACATAGCCACAGGTAACCAAGCCGGCTTTCCAAATGACCCCAGGCTCCATGTACCCGACCCTTCACAAAGATGAGGAGTCCACCAGACATGTTTGGCCACATTTTTATTATAAAATAATGGATTCTACTGGGGCAAGCAGAAAAGAATGGGGAAGCCTCTCTCTCGGTAGCATTCAGCTCACAGTATATATTTGGTCTCCCGTGTGTCATGCTCTTTCCAGCCCCGTGTCCTCTCCTTTTCTGGGTTTGGGAACCTTCAGGAGGCTAAATAAGTCTCTTAAATTGGTGTGGATATGGCTGGAAAGGAAGGAAGAGGGAAAAAAACAAACAGCAGCAACAACAACCTGAGACATTGTTTGCGGGGAGATGCATGTGATGAAATGTGTGGTCCAGGTATAGAACAGCAGCTGCGGTAGGGTTGGTGGTCGGGGGAGTAGCCAAGACAACAGTTCCGTGAGGAGCCGGACACTCAGCCTGGCCGGCAGCACAGATGTAGAGCCAAGGCATCTGGTGCCATGGGGACCCTGCATCTTTGTCCCAGCCCTCCCTGCACACTGGGCAATCCCGTGCTCACCCCTTGGGTTGCATCTCCCTGGCCCAGAGACGGAGCCTGAGGGAGGATGACAGATGGATTTTATTTTCACTCTCATTCTCTGGACCAAACTCTAGAAATGAAGGAGAACGGCTCAAGTGGACCCAGAAACAGTAGATGGACTTGAACCCACACATTGCTGGTGTTAGCCCCAGGTCACGTCATTCCACCTTCAGAGGGTGAAGATCTCCTGGGGCAGCAGGGGAAGTGGGGAGAACACAGCCCCCTGGAGACAAACACGGACCCCACCTCCCGGTCCCTGCGCCCTTTGCGGGTCATGGTTAAGAGCCCGGAGTCTGGAAAGATGTCAGGGCTGGAATCCTTGTTCCCCCACTTAGCAGCCAAACCCAAGCTTCAGAGTCTCCATCTGTAAAAGGAAGGTGATCATGGCACCTACTCGCCCAGTTGGAGCCGCTCCGGAATGGGTTCATGCATGCAGAACTCCGTCACGGCTCTAGACGCTCAAAAGTAATCATGGTTCCCATTATTCACTTAACTTCTCTGCGGCTCATTTTCCTTATCTCTAAAATGGCTAATAACGCCCGCCCCTCGGAGTTGACCTAAGGCTTGGATGAGACAACTACGAACGTGCAGATGCTTTGTAAACACAAAATTTCCCTTCTGCAGACCAGGCTTATCTCCAGAAATCTCTCACGACTGTGGGTGGTAGTCTGCGCTAAGCCCGTGAAAGCCCCTGGCGCACAGTAGGTATTGACTTAAGAAAGCAACAGCAAGTTCTTGGCTAGGTCTGTTGGGGCCAGATAGACGGCAGGACTCTGAATAGCTTTCTATAAACAGGCAAGCTGGTTATTTCATGCAGAACAAATAAGCAAATGTCTTTGATTGTTTCCTCAGCAACAGCACTGAGGGCCTGAAATTATCCAGAGAATCACCTTGAATTTCTGTTGCCCTTGGTTTGTGTTGACTGAGACAGAAACCCCCATCTAACCGGGGCCGGAAGAAAGGGCCGTCCCAGGCGTGGGTCTCTGGGCAGCTGAGGGAGCGAGGGACATCAGGTACATCCTAGAAGCCAGTGGGGGACTGGACAGAGGCTTCCGTGGGCTGTTGGGGACACCATCTGGTGTGATCGCTTTTTCAAAGGAACTCAGAGAGTGTGTCCCCGGGTGCCGATCTGCCAGGTGCTCTGGATCTGGAGTGGGGAAAGCCACTTCTGGCCAGACCTGTGCCAGACCAGCTCTGCCTGAGCACCAAGGGTGCAGGTGTGGGGTCGGAATGGGGTGGGGGAGTCCTTTTGCCTGATGTAACATTATCTCCTGTCCTTCTTCCCGCTGAGCAGGGCTCTGGGCATAATAGAAACAATGATAACAAACTAATCTCTATGGTCTGCCAGGCTCTGTGCAGACAATCTTTATAACCCAAAGTCTTCTTAGTTTCCACAATGACCCCAAATGATGGTATGGCTGAGTGAGCTCTATTTTAGAGATGAGGAAACAAACCCAGATACCCCGTGCTCCAGCACTTAGGTTCCAACCTCTGTGATCATGGTGACTTTTCTGAGCACAGCATTCAAGACCCTGCATATTCTCCCCAGCCCTATTTGTATTTTCACGAAAGGCTATGTCTGCCCATCACTTAGCTGTTCCCACAAGCACCTAGCTGGGCTGGTCTCTCTCACTTTGTGCATTAGCTTTCCTTGTCTGGAATGCACCCCATGCTCCCCCACCACCCCTGGGTTCCAATCTGCCTTTCAGGAAGTTAGCATGTGAGTGCCCCTCCTAGAGGCCAGGTACTTTGTATACAAAACAACTCAGTGATTAGCATGATCAAACTGATTTCAAGGTGCAGGAGACGGAGGCCTTTAATGGCAAAACAACTAACAACAAAGTTGCAGAAGTTGGAGCTGGAGCCTGATGTCTTCTCTACATCATGGTGTTTCTCCTGAGCTCAGGATCTCCTTCTCCGAGAAGCTCTTCTTGACCTCTCTGGTTGGATTAGGCACAGGAATGTGCTGGAGCCTGCCCTTACGGGCCTGTGAGAGCCAATTATTAAATTGTTGGGAATTTTGCAAGCCGGTTGTTAAACACAGCAATTATTAAGGATTAAATTATGAACACTTATAATTAAATAAATTATATTAAAAACAAAGGTCATAAATAGTCAAAACTCATCACTTCCTAATTATTTTATTACATTTTACTATTATCTCTGCTCTTAAGATTATTTACACCCATCGCATTTGTGTGGTGGAAATTCTACATAATGGTGTGTTACTGCCCTTCTCTCCATGATGTCGTGTTGGTAGCTTTGAAAGCAGCATGGCTGATGAATTTACACCACGGACATCAGCAAACGCTACCAATGGAGGCTCGGTTTATTGCTGAGTTGATTATCTAGACTTAAGAAAGTGATGGAGAGGGTGCCTGGGTAGCTCAGTCGTTAAGGGTCTGCCTTGGGCTCGGGTCATGATTCCAGGGTCCTGGGATCGGGTCCCGCATCAGGCTACCTGCTCAGTGGGGAGCCTGCTTATCCCACCCCTACTCTCCCTGCTTGTGCTTTGCACCCCCGCCCCATCAAATAAAAAAATAAAATGTTTAAAAAAAGAAAAAGAAAGTGATGGAGAATCTACCAATAATGCAGCTTAAACTTACAAGCACATCACGGCTGTAGCCTGACATTGTGCATAGCAGCACCCCCCCGCCCGCCGTGGCATTGAAAAAACATCCCTCCGGTATTTGAAAACTAGCAACCAACTTAGCAAAGGAAGTGCTTACAACATGGACAACAAGTAGGGTTCCAATTGATCCGTATTGTTTGGTTTTCATCCTAACTGTTAATGTCAATGAAAATAGAATTGCCCTCCAAGGATCCGTTGTTAAACTCCTCAGCCTTCCACGGGTGGGTGCCCCCCTCGGGGCTGTCAGAGTCAGCTGCCTTTCTCCCCATCGGAGCCCTTGCCCCAGCACTCTGGAACTCTCCACCTGTGTCTAATCCCCCTTGTTCTTCTTGAGATCATGGGTTGAGTCTTTCTCTTTTCTTCAGTTCTTGGAATAGCAACTCCCTAACTGTTGAATAAACGAAGGAGTACATGTGTGACTGAATGAATAAAGAACAACCCTTTCCCCCCAACCATTCGCCCTCAGGAAAAAACGCTTTGAAGTTACTCGTGCATGCATATGGTACTCCTCTATTTGCCATATATTGCTGAGTACCTACTATAGGCCACCTTCGTGAATACTGACTCCCATTGTGATAAAGATCACCAAAGGGGAAAGGATAAAATATTTCCAAACTAAGAGACTTTTCTGGCTCATGTTCAAAACAGCATCCAAATTCATTTATTACACAGAGGAAAGCAAAGTCACCAACGCCACTGTCTTCCCTCCTCTATAAGGACCTCAGATGAGTCTCAGGAAAAACCGATGGGACTCTTATTCAGGGACATTGTCATTCTGTGGCTGAGGAAGTAGAGGTAAAGAAGACCCTTGGTTGCGTCCCGATTCCCCACAGATGTCTTCGAAAGCAGCCATCCCCAATGACAAGGGGGAGGTGATTTTCCGATGACAGAAGAAAGAGCTGGTTTCTGTTGTCCAGGCCATCCTCGTGTATCTAGGAGTGTCGTCTTCTGGCTACCGAGTAAGGAAGAAGAAAGAACAGCTCAACATAATTGACAACGCGAGACCCAGGGCTTCAGAACGTGCCACCGATACCCCTTGTGACAGAGGCTCGTGGTAAACCCCCACTTCTCTCATCCCCTTTCTGTTTTCACGTGACTCAAACTTCAAGCGCATCTTAGCAGACAAACAATGTAACATGTATCCCCTCATAGCACTAATACAAAGACAGGTGGGCTTACATTAACTGTGCAAATAGTGAGTCACCAAATGAATACGAGAAAAGAAGTCATTAGCGAGACGGTCACCTGTAGAAGGCGGCTGTGTTCATATTTGGAAATGTGGGCACTTCCCCCCGGCTAAGTGGGCATGACGGTGGTCACAGTCACCTTGAGACCTCCCCCAATACATGTCTTTTTTCCTTAAAAAGAAGAGGCCAGTGGGGGCTGGTGTGCGGTGGGGAAATCAGTTGCTCCAACTTGAAAGTCAGCGCTAAAGGAGGCATTAGAAAAGGCTTTCTTGTGGCTCGGAGCCCTGATTACCACAATTAAAGTCCAAGGTGTGGTGCTATTTGCTCAGCATGCTCTGACACATGAAAGCAAATGATTCAGGCAAGGAAAATAATTATACATTAATTTGTGTTTGGCAACTGTTTTATTCCTTTGGCCCACAAAGCGAAGATAAAAGGTGACATTGTTGAAAGTGTTTTATCTGCCTTCAATGGGGTTGCCATGGGCTGCGTTTGGAGACAGTCCTCCTTGGTTGGCCATTTTCCTGGCATGATGGGGCTGCCTTTTGTGCTCCACGGCTGTGGCAGGCCAGGGGGAGCAGAGGCAAGGTACGATCTTGGTTGCTTACTGCCCTGACCCCTTTGTTCGCAGGTTTCCTGTAGAGTTGGCCAAGTGGAAAGGAAAGGCACCCTCTGCAGAGAGGGGCTCCAGTCCCCACCCAGGGGGGCAGTTATCCCCTATCACATTATTGCATTTTGCCAGGAAATAAAGAGGTAGACCAGCCAGGACCACCAACCCAGCCGGCTGCGGAGGCAGGCAAGGGTGGGGTGAGGGATTTGGGGAGGGAGTGTGTGTTTATGAGTAAAGCTGCACAGGCAGGAGGCTGTGCCAGGAAGAAATGCAGGCTCCATGTGTCCAAATAGTCCAGACTTTTATAAGGGAAGTAAGAAAATCTGAATTTTTAAAAATGAAATATTTCAGTTTTTGAATGTTGGCTTATTTTAAATGAAAATAATGTCTTCAGGCTTCAGCTAGCCTCCAGTTTGAGCCTCTGATAAGCAGCGGGAGTGGGAAACGTTGGCTTCTGGAGTTAGAAAGATCTGGGTTCTGAGCTCAGTTCCATCCCTAGCCAGCTGGGCGACTGTGGATAAGTTACTTAACCTCTCTGGGCACTGAGTTCCTGTTCGCAAAAACGATTAACGATTCTACCCTTTCCAAGAGCTATCGTGGGCATGAAATGGAATGATGCAGGCAAGACACAAGGTCTTTGCACAGGCCCTCGATGACAATGAGCACTAAATAAATGTCAGTGATTACAACTATTTATAATTAAACCATAAGAGGGTGATTAAATATCATTGTCCTTGGCTGGTTTGAGGTTGAATTGGATGGCTGGAATGTAGCTACTCTCCAGATAATCAGATAATTGTTAAGTGAATGAAGGAATGAATGAAGGAATGAAGGAATGAATGGGGATGTCAGCTACAGGCCAGAAGGAGCAACTCATGCACCATCGTCTCTTCTTGGTGATGGATGCCTTTGGTATGTTTGTGCCAAAGGCTTAATCTCCTTGGACTTCACCTTTGTTTTTCTAAAATGGACTGGCTGTCCCTCTCTAGCCAGATCCAAGCGATGCTTTCCTGCTCACTGACAGGATCTTTCCAGGACTCTCAGCAAAGGTTAGGGCTGACCAGTAAGGACTTGACCACCTGACTCTGGGAGGGGAAGCAGTCTTACTGTTGGGATTGTTCCCGATTGAGGGAGGTCTTGTCCTTCCATTGCTTTGTCCCATATCACTCTCTGTTTTTCCCTCTTCTGCTCTTTGCACCAGCAGGCTGACCTGGAAGACAGGCTCCCTGGCCCGTTCTCTTGCCCTATAATTTCATCATGCGGAGTCCGGCTGGAGAGTGAAGGAGGGAGAGAAGGGGGTGGTGCGTAGTATTTTTTTCTCCATTTATTCTCCATTCTTCCCCATCCCATTTTGTGGCAGGGGGCCCCTTCTGCATAACTTTCTGTCCAGGTTTCAGGAACTGTTGCCTCCCCTCATGCTTTTGGTGTCAGGACATACCTACCCCAGTATTGGACTTGACCTTGCCACACCTTTGATTCTGATTGATCCTCAGGGGCCCCGGTGAGTATGTCAGCTGTTTCCTGCTGGGACCTGAGGGCTGGAACAGGAAATGCTCTTCACCATCCAATCTGTGAAAAATGAGGAAGGCCTCCAAGTGCTCCCTTAGAGAACCAGTCTTGGGGGTCATACAATGGGCTGCTGCTCAAAGCCCGTAGGCTGTTTACTGGCTCTGTGAACTAGGACAAGTCTTGTCATGATTCTGACTTGCTTTCCAAGGTGTGGGCTGAGATGCCCCCACTGTCTTCCAGGGTATCGTGGGGCTGAGCTGGGCCTCCTGGGCAGCCCTGCACTGTCTTGACTGGCCACAGAGGCTCAGGGAGGCTCTTCCATGCCTTTCGCTGCCTCTTTTTTTTTTTCTTCTTTCAGCTCCTTTTCCCCCTACTTATAGGCAAGAGATTTTCTCTTATTTTATTTTACTGTATTTATTTATTTATTTATTCGATTTATATTTTTGAAGTAGGCTCCATGCCCAGCAAGGCCCGAACCCATGACCCCGAGATCAAGACCTGAGCTGAGACCAACAGTCAGACACTTAATGCTCTGAGCCACTCAAGCAGCTTTATTTTATTTTATTTTTTAACTGTTTCACTTTTGTTAGACTGTGCCTAAGAAAAATGGTTTCCAGTGATGGAGTGTCCAACAGCTCACAAACATTCTTTTGCAACTCCCAGCAGTCACAGACGGCTATTATGGCAGGAGGACATTATAGATCCTAAGCACTGTAAGGTAAAAAAAGTTGAATGTTATTCAAATTATTCTTGAGAATCTTTTAAAAACTTAAAAAAAAAAAGGAAAAAACATTACTCAACAATTTTGATATATCTGGTTTGGGAGATACATATTATATATTGAATGTATACAACAATGTGTAGTATATTAATGATTAGATATGCAAAATAGCATTTTACAGTGTTTCCCATTAAAGAAAGAGAGAGAGAGAGACAGCACGTGTGGTTGATTTTGTAGGAAGCCAAGACACCTAAGTGACAGTCAAATTGATTTTGTGGATGAAGACATGGAGGCTCAGAGAGGTCAAGCAATATGCCCAGGGACCCACAGCTAATAAATGATGAAATTCAAATGCAGGTGTGTTTAACTCCAAAATCTACATTTGTTTGTTTGTTTTTTCCCATGCCATAATGTCTGGATGTATGTGAGTTGGAATAAACCAGCAGAGAAACAAAACTCAAAGCCAGTGTCACCAAAATGACTTTCAGAATTATTATGTGGGAAATAGTTTTAAATGCTGGGCTTGTTGGGGCTCAGTCGGTGAGGCGTCTGCCTTTGGCTCAAGTCATGATCCCAGAGGCCTGGGATGGAGTCTGGCGTTGGGCTCCCTGCTCAGCAGGAAGCCTGCTTCCCCCCCTCCCTCTGCCGCTCCCCCTGCTTATGCTCGCTCACTCTCTTTCTCTCTCAAATAAATAAAATTGTAAAATAAACAAATAAATGAATAAATAAATAAATAAGTAAATACTGCATCTGCTGCTTTTTTTTTTTTCACTCTGGTCTCCTGGCTGTGTGCAGCCCCAGCCCCTCTGTGGCGAGACCCAGCGCCCGGAGCCCGGTCCGGAGGGTGCTGGCACTGACTCCTCCCTCCCGGCCCAGGAGAAGCAGCCCAGGATGGAGGCTCCAGTGCTTGGCAAGCAAGGTAAAGCGTTTTTTGCTTTTTTTTTTTTTTTTTTTTTTTTTTTTTTTGGCCACTGATGAATGGTGATAATTGTTGGGAGATTAATTTAAGATTCTCAGATGAAGGATACTACCAAAGTGCCAGGGCCAGAGAGAAAAGGGGAGGAAGGGAGGGAGGCAAGGGCCCTGACCAGGCTGGCATTCTCCCCGAGGCTCCAGCGCTGACTCAGGCCCTGACCTTGGGCAAGTCATTTAACTTCTTTATGTCGATTTTCCTCATCTGTAAAATCAGCCTAATGATGGCTTCTTTTCCAAACCACTTTGATTCTCAGATGAAAGGATCCATAAAAGTGCATAGGATTGCTATTAATTGGGCCATTATTATTTTTATTATTAAATAGATTAAGTCCACTAAACTTTAACTATGTTTTGACTTCCACCTGACAGGCAGGATGAGCAGTTAACAATCAGAAGACAGGCTTCTCTGATGTCGCCCTTTGCAGGAGGCCGGCAGACAGGCATTTCCTTCAGTGAGGTCAGCTGGCCCCGGGCAGGCATGGCCTGTGCTGGGCATGTTTGGCTACTGCTACCTCTGCCTCCCTCTTTAGATGAAACGTGTCCGACCAAGTGGAGGCTATGTTCTCAGCCACTGGAAAGAACTGGAAACAGAAATGCCTGGGTCCTCGGCCTCAGGTGTATGATTTTATTGGCAAATTGGGGAACCCCTTTGCACATCAGCTTGAATAATGGCAACCAACATCATCCCACCAGCCTCAAGGCTAGGCTCAGGAGACAGAGAAACGTGCGGGTGTCAACGCTGTTACCAGACCCATTGTGGCCATTGTTCCGTCTGTGGCAAGGATTTGGGGTAAGAGAGTCATCCTTAAGCTCACAGCCCACTTCTATTGCTGCTGGAAGACACAGACAATACTATCTTCCTTCTAGGATTGTGGGGATTAAATAATTTGGATGAATCCCTAACCTGGTCCCCAGACCAAAGCATTCACTCACTGGACTGACAGGTATTACTATCAGAGAGTAAGCATTTGGTGAATAGCAAATGTGAATTTGCCCCTTAATTGAAGGACTAATGAACATCTTTCTAGATTTATGACACATACATCTTACAAAAAAAAAATAAAAATAGCTCTTCTCTTTTTTTTCAGTTTTATTTATTTTAATGAGAGAGGGAGAGAGTACGTGTATGCATGAGGGGAGGGGCAGAGAGAGAGAGAGAATCTCAAGCGGACTCCATGAGTGTGTGGAACCTGACCCAGAACTTGATCTCATGACCCTGAGATCATGACCTAAGCCAAAACCAAGAGTCGGATGCTCCACTGACCGAGCCACCCACACATCCTAGCTCTACCTTTTTCTTCACGCAGCAACTGAAATTGTGTAAGTAACTGACACTCAGTGAGAAGATGGCCCAGTAAGTACGAAGGACAAATCCACATTGCCCAGAGTTCTCCTACCGGAGGTAACTACTGGGAAGTCTGGACAGCATGTGTGTCTCCCACCTGCGGACAGTTTGGTCCCTCACCATGTTGGCTAGGTAATGTTTCAGATCATAAGGTCCAAAAGGGAACATGTAGTGGTCAGGAACCCTTGTTTCTAAAGGACAAAACTTGAGTGTGAGACTCCTTGTGCCACTGAGTATCTGTGCTACGTGTTCTTTGGTGCTGAGTTTTCTCTGTTAGACTATGAAGACATTCCACAGAGTTTCCAGAAGGATGGAGCATGGACACATGTGAATTTCTTTTTTAAACTGGGGTGTAGTTGATGCACAATTTTCCATTAGTTTCAGGTGTACAATACAATATAGCGAATTGGCAAAGGTTTTAATTTTCTAGTCAATAGTTCCGGTTATTTATTAGAAGTACGTAAACTAGAACAGATGCCTACATTAGAAAAATCTATAGCTGGCAAATCAAATCCATGATCTTCTGAATATATATGAAAGGCATACATTAGAATTGGAAGTGAGTTGATTTAGAGCGAGCCGTAAGAAGACAGCAGTGCAGGTGGCATTCAGATACAGCGGTCATCTCTGAGTGGCTGGCAATGACTGTGCATGGGAAATGCTGGACCAGATGATCTCTAGATTATTCCCAGCTCTACACTTCTCTGAAGGGACTGGCAGCCCTGTCTACCTGCCCCTGACGACACTCATTACTGCCCCAAGTTTTTCACCCAATGGTTCATGTTGTCCAAAACTTTCTCTCTACACCATAGTTGGGACCGGCCCTCCTGTCACAAGCTGGCTGATCCGTGCTTGGAGCAAGAGTGAATGAGAAAGATCCAAGAAGCCTTTTCAAGCTCTTTCAGATCCTGTAGGCATTTATCAAGCACTTGCTGTGTGCCAGCTGAAGCATCAGATACTTGTTCATGACCTGTCTCTTTCAATCCTAGGGCAACCCTGTGAAATTTTCCCTGCACCCTTGTCACCAGTGGCGTCTCGGCCAGCCATGTAGCCACTAGAGCCGCTTTAATCTTCAATGAAATGGAGATAAGGAAATCTGCCTCGTGCATTTCTCTGAATTAGCATCAGGATGAAAAGAGATTGCGTATGTATCTTGGAAAATATGAAGTCTTCTGCAAAGATAAAGAAGGAGACCACCAGAAACCTCTTTCCCTCCTTTTCCCTTAAAAAAAAATCTGTGCCATTAGCTTATGACCTAAGACGTCATTTTAATTGTCATAAGCCTCATTTCTACATGAGCAAACTCTAATTTGCCACATTCCTGCTCAGATTGAAGGAGGAGCAAGGGTGCTCCTTCTATGACCAATCAGTAGGTGACTAAACTCTAAGCCCCAGGGTCTGATAAGCCTGAGTTGGAGCTCCATCTCTGTCCCTCGGGGTAGTGCATCCTGGGAAAGCTGCTGGACCCCTTCAGGTCTTTCCCTCCTCTGTGATACATTGGAGGATGATAGGAGTCACGGGGAAGATAGAATGGGCTCAAACAGTGAAAGCAGTGGACACAGTACCTGACTCACAGCTTCCATAATGTGTGCAGTCTATAGATTATCTGCTCTATGAGCTATGATTATTATTCCCACTTACGAGCTGGAGAAACTGAGGCTCGGAGAGGTAAAACCACTTGTTAAGGCTGCACAGCTAGGAAGCGGCAGGGTAGAGATTTGAAACCACTTCTAACTCGGGCTTGTTTATAGTGTGCATGATGCCTGTCCCTGGGAAGGGTGGAGGTGTTCGAGAGAGAGAGAGAGAGAGAGAGAAGGTGCTTCTGAACAGGATCACATATAATCGTTTCTTTCTTTTGTACACAGCTTTCTGATTTCAATGGCCTTTTCATTCATTATCTCATAAAGTGTGGTCACTGCCAAACCTGGATTATACTCGAGGCTCCTCTTTCCAGAGTCTCAATTCTTCCTAAAACATCGTTTCATAATTTGAACGCCCTGAAAATCAGGGTGCATCGTTTGACCCAGCACTTAGACATCATCAGACAGTAGATACTGCAGAATATTTGAAATTAGACTGTCCTGGATAACTTGTCTGATTTGGTTTCTGCACAGGAATATTTCATCTGCTTGTACATCATCCCCACCCATGTCCCCTGGAGTCCCCCAGTAAGTTCTCAGCTGACCATCTCTGCCGATTCGTGATCCCCACTGTCTTTAGGGTGTCATAGCCACAGTTGGTGTCCTGGGCACCTGCTGCTGGGCACAGCTGAGAGGTGGGACGACAAGTCCTGGGACTGAGACCTGATGCTGGAAGCTTGGTGCACAGGGGCCACCGGCATGTGCCTTGTCACTTCCATGTGCCTTGTCACTTCCATAACCTGGGCGGGGACCCTGCAGAGCTGCTCTCCAGCTGGTCTTGTGCCCCTCAGGTTTTCTGAGCCAGAATTTCTCTACCAGTGAGACTGTCTTCATCTTCAAGGGTTTCTGTGAAGATGAAATGAGATAGTCCATGTAAAAAAATTTTTAGCTTACTCAGCTAATAGTAAAAGTAAGGGCTCAGTGGGCCGTCTCAATAATCACTTGAGCTTCCCCTCCTGGGGGGGTGGCAGACTCCTTTGTTGATGCCCAGGTTGAAATCCGATCGGATCGTGTCTGTGGCTATTTCCTGGGCTCTAGGAATGATCCTGTAGCAGCGAAACCTGCAAACGGCCATCTGCATAGGTTCCCCGTGGGATTTTCCCCAGCGATTACCACCTCATTTTCTTGTTTTCAAGGGACCCATTAACTTCTATGGGTGCCTTTAAAAGAGCAGTAAATCTTTTTTATTTCTTTTCCTCCAGAAAAGCTGTTGAATCATCAGTGGTAACCCGGACTGGTCAAAAAGATGAAGTTCCCACTTCTGGATCGCTTCCCACCGGGAGTTTGTTGGATGTGGTAGTTGGGCACGCGGAACTCGGTTGCTCTGGGGCCTGGAATCCTTGGCAGACAGAGCCTTCCGGGAATGAGCTGGTGCCACAGCGCCCTCTGGTGTCCAGCCCCACTTTTCTTCCTCCCAGATGGACGAGGCAAGCTGGGGGTGGAGATTCCATGCCTGTCTCACAGGAAACAGTGTGCGGGCCGGGGCCGAGACACACGGTCCATGAGCTGATAATCCAGCAGCCACAACCCTGATGGTGAATCCGGCCTGGGTGTGACTCTTCTCCTGAACGGTCCAGGGAAAGCCCCAGCTTTCTTTTAGCTCTTTCTTCAGTACAGCCAAACCTGGCTCTGCTTTGTGGAGAAGCCTGAGTCCCAGAGTCTCTGGTCTGCCCTGTGCCTGCCAGGGGTGGGGAGAGTGGGGATGCCAGGTCCCTTTAAGAGAAGAGAAGGGAAGCAGGGGGATATTTCCAGGACTCCAGTACTACCCCCGTGGTCATTCCTGCACTTTGATCTCCAGCTGTTTGACAGCAGTCAAGCGGTTTCTGCTTTTGCTTCAAGGGCCAGGATTGGGCATCCAGCTCCTGACATTGGTCAGACTCCCCTTCTTGAATTTGCTAGTCAGGTCTCGTAACTATGATCGCTGGAGGGAAGTAGCATTGCCTGACCTCCCACCCCGATCTGGGATGGAATGGTAATCAAGGCGTCACAAGAAAATAGGAAGGGGCTTCCAGTTTCAGCCACTCCAACAGAACCAACCCCATGCAATGCTCAGCATACTCTGCCAGCAAGATCATAAACAGTTAACATTTAGGATAGTCCGCCACATGACTTGACAGCCAACTGTTGCCTCTTTGGGCTTACTCTGCAAGAAAGACCCTTGAAACTGAACAGCATCTCTAGAGTATTATTCAAATGTTCTCAAACTGTAGTTTCCTGGTTAACAGCATTAGCATCAGCTGGGCACTTTCTAGAACTTTCTTTTGAAATACAAATTCTTGATGTTTCCCACCCCAGCCCCCACTATCGACAAGTCATGAACTTCGGGGATATAGGCCATCATTCTGTGTTTTCTCAAGCCTTCCAGGTAAGTCTGATTATATGTGGGAGTCTGAGAACCACTTTGAGGGAGAATAGAGAGAGGACCCATTGTGACCCATGTGCCTTGCTTGACACTTTCTTGTGTATGTTTATATTGGTCTGGTCAGTTTGGGATGGTCTGAAGTGACACTGAGCTTGAAAGTGGAAGATTTCTCAAACAGCTTTCTAAGAATCCTTGCATAAAATGCCACCATTTGGTTGAATTGAGTCCCCAGAATTCATGACATACATCATATTTAGATGTAAAGACATACCAAGTAAATTATAAAGGAGACTCTTGGAGTTGCTGCCATTTTGAATTATATACAGTTGCCTCTGTCCATTTTTGGACCAGAAAATTTGACAGTACCTGCTTGAGAAAAGTTGTTCTGAGTTTGCAGCATTTTTTTCCCTCCAATTTCTCCCTTTCCACCAGGTTTGCTGACTTCAGAGGTTTGCTTTATGCAGTTCTGACACAAAGGAAGTGACAAATATCAGCGGTCGTATCTCTAGTAGGGAAGTGGACTGTGGCTTTCCCCAACTGGAAACATCAGTGGCTCCTCTCCGCTTGGAGGAAAGGTCCGTCTGTCTTAGCATGGCTTTCGAGGTCTGTGCAAATTGGCCCTTAGCCAATTTGGTTCCCTTACTCTCCCTCACAGGTATCTCTGTTGAAGTCCAGCCAAACCATCCACGCTGCCCCCAAAACGCTCTGCCTTTGTTCCATGCTTCTCCCACTGTCTTTTAACTCACAATCTCCTCCCCAACTCCATGAGCTCCTCTCCAACCACCAACGACCCAACCCAGATGCTGGCTTGTCTAGGAGCTCTTTCTAATTCCCCAGACAGAGTTAGCCCCACCTTCCTTCCCATTCAAGGCATTGAATATGCAAAAACTGACTTTCAGTTAAGTATCATGTTGGAGTATACAATTCTTTATCTGCATGTCTGTCTTTCCCGTAAGACTGGGCTCTGCTCTTCAATGGCTGGGGTTTTCGGGCTTTCTGTTATTTACTATGTTCAGTGCGCAGTACATAATAAATGCTTGATAGAACTTGGTGAACGAATGAATGACCAGTGAGCCCAAAGAAGGGGGAGACTCAGAAAAAGGTGTCTAACGGCAGAAATGTGCAACAGGGCAAGTTACCTGCTAGCAACAGCCCCTTGTTAGTTGCGCGTCCAAAGCCTCAGCTGGAGGAAGAGGAAAGGCGTCCAAATTGTGCACACATCACCACTCTCATGCTGATGCAAACTTCGAAGAGGGGTCTCACTCCTTCCTCGCTGCAAGTGTATCATGGCACCTTAAGAGAATTACTGTTGAAGGGACTTCATCGGTCTAGGAATGGTGTGGGGGCAGAAAGAATATTGAAGCCTATTGTTTTCAGCTTTTTGTTTAGACTAAATAGGCCTAAGAATGTAGAAGGATACTTGCCTACCTAATAGTCACCGGGAACTTATTCATGACAAGGTTCTAGTACCAGCTAGTGGGTTTCTCCTGCTGTTTTCTTCGCAAAGCATGGTACTGACTTGGCAACACAATTGTCAAAGGATACGTACTCCAAGAAAATTGCTTTAGCTAAAATATGAAGGACACATGAATCCAACCAATGGAAATCTTTCGTTTTTAGGGAGTTGTATCTCATGGGGGTTTGTCGAACTTCCCTTTTTTTGCCCCCTTCCTAAGGCAGTATTTCTCCTTTTCGTTTTCAACTTGTTTACATAGGTGGTTGACAACATTCCCAGAAGGCTGACTGAATTTATAAAACTGATCCACATCTGTAGTGAGGAATCCATAAAATGAAAGGCTTCTCAGTTTGCTTCTGTAAAATGCAGAAGCCTTCACCAGGCTGTAATAGCTCGAGTGCCAGCTCCTTCTTATATTTTCCAGGAATAAATCAAAATCCAGAGAGGATTCAGAGACGATTCGAGTCAGCGAAGCATAACTAGGCACCCTTTATTACATATTCGCTTTGTGCCAAGAACTTTCAAAATGTGATCTCATTTAATCCTCACAGCAACCCTGTGGGGTAGGTATTTTTAATCCTCACTTTATAGACATGGAAACTGAGTTCAGAGAGGTTAAGTAACTTGCATAAGGTCACACAGCTACAGCGTTGCAGACGTGGATTTCTCTGTGGCGCTATTTGATTCCAAAGCCATATTTCTTAATTATTATGAAGTTGTCCAGGTACAGCTCATAGTAACTGAACCCATAAACACTGTATGAAGGCCCAGCCAGTTTCTGGCTCCAGGCTATCATGACCTGTCTCCCTATTTTTCCATAGAAACTGGGAAGCCTGCTTTTTTACAGAAAGATACTAAAAATGCTGTGAAAAACCATTTAAAGCCCCATATAGATGCATGTGACCTGTCTGATCTGTGGGGTCCTTGTGAGAGCAGCTGAGGTCTTTGTGGTGACTGTTCTCAGTTCAAGTCCCCGATTCTGTCCTTCTCCTTTCTTCTCTGAGAGCACTGACTTTGAGAGCACTTCCCATTAAAATTATGTATCTGATTTTCTATCCCTCAGGCTGTCTTCTCTGGAACTGAACCTGTTGTGCAAAAGAAGACAGAAAAAAAAATTGTGAATATCTGAACATTTTACCCCAAAGAAAGAGTTAAAAAAAAAAAAACTATGTTAATGGATCAGAGTGAGTTTACTGGATTAAACAAGATTTACTTCTCTCTTCCTCCTCTTGTGCCCATTGATGTTCAACAAAGCGAAGCTCATGAGGAAGTTTCAATCAGTCATGGATAAAGAAGCTACAGGCACACATGCACGTGTGTGTAAGTGAGCAACTCTGTTCTCTCTGTTTTTAAAACCGTCTTAACCTAAAACGGCTGTGAGCTGTGGTGTGCTGGTAAATGACAACGGGCTGCGGGCAGGAGGGGAAAAGCCCCAATTTACAGCGTAGCCGATTTCCATGGTGCATATACTCCCCCACCGAGCCGATTTCAAGATACCTACGTGAGGTCACTAAATGCTGGCTGGGAAGAGATGCTCGCAGTCAACTCTCTTGAGTAGGAGCGAGTCAGGACTCCAGGACCCCACTAGTCGTGAGTTCCCTACCTGTGGGCAGCAGCCTCAGCCCTCTGCCACTTGATACAACTCAGTCCAACAGATTCCCTGAGCACCTGCTATGCTCGGGGTGGGGTGCCCCTTCCCATGAGACGCTCAGAGAAATCGATGCTTCACCGTATGCCACCTCGTAGAAACTTCACAGGGATTCTGCAGAGCAAACATCTGCCCAGGGGGGAACATTGGAGAAGACCATCGCCCTTTATCTCTTTTTCTCCTGGGACCTGCACATTCCAGAGACCGTTGCATCCATGGTCCCTGGTCCTGGATCTCTGCCTCCTTCATCTTTCACTCATAATAACCCTCTCTGCGTATTGTAAGCACAAATGCCCCTGGGACACAGATGAAACACTTTTGCATTTCTGGATGATATTATCTCCTTCTGGAGAGGATTCCTATTGCTTCTGGAAGGCGGAGTGGGGGCGGATCACATCTTCCCATTCAGGAACTGAGCTTTCGTGAGTCCTTGGGAGGCTCGGTCTGTTTTTGTTTGCCCTTCCTCCTGGGAGAGCACCCTTCAGGGATCCCACCTGAGAGTCCTGGGCCCTCACCAAGGCCTCTCCTCCCTTTTGGGTCTTGAGTTCCATTTTTTTTTAATCTCCCCCCAGCCGTGAGACTCTGCCCAGATCCCCCCTTGCAGGGAAGGGCACCGCCATACATTAGGCTCACTTCTCTGTGCTTCCTTTGGCTCCCGAAGACCTGGCCACCTTGTCAGCCCCAAATATTACCTTTCTTCCTGGCCTGTAGCTTCCTGGCAGCTCGGCTCAGCTTCTATGCCTCCCACTTGCCGCTGTCCTCTGGCCCCGCAGCCTCCAGGACGACACAGCATGGGGACTGGCGGCAGATGGGAGCTCCTCGTCTACCTTCTGAAGCGTTTTCCTTCTTTCTGGGAATGCAGACCGTCAAGCCCGGTGGCCTGGGCTGCTGGCTCTTCAGTGGCCTCCCACGGGCAGTTCTGTGAGCCCACCTCTCCTTATGGGGGAGGCTGGGGTTGAGAGGACCTGGGTCCGTGACAGCTTGAAGCGGAAGATACAACCCCTGATTTTTAAGTGTTGGCAACAGGTCTAGTTTTTAAAATATATTGTGTGATCCAACTCTTAAGAGCCAAACAAAACACAGCCTTAGGCTAGTTTTGGCCTGCAGGCTGCCAATTTGTGACCTCTGGTATATTGGAATGCAGGAGAATGAGAGCTACACTGTAAGAAGGCCCCCACTCAGCTGTCTTGGGTTTGTAGACTAAGTGGAGTCTGAGGGACCAAGCACGCTGGGAGACCTTTGGTCAGCCACCAGGGGACAGTTGCTGAATCTGCCTTTTCCTCCCCCCCCCCCCCCCCCAACTCCCCTCACCCTACACCAAACTGGTTTCCCATTCTTGGCTTCCTGAGAGGAGCAGGTGGTCCTCCGAGGTCTGTGGAGAAAGCACAGGGCCTGGAGTCGACAGATGTGGGTTTGAATCCGGTGTCTGCCACCCATCTGTTGTATAACTTCAAGTAAGTCACCGAAAGTGCTCTGGGTCCACGTTTCTCTGAATGTTATTAATATTCTCCTCATGGGATTCCGCTGCGGGGATTAAATGAGATGGTGGTGTGGATGTGGCCAGTGGGTGGCAAATATCCAGTGTGTCCCTTTGAAATCAGCTTCCACCTCCCCTGGATTCCTCCTTGCCTTGGTCTCCCTTCCCCCAGCCCCTGTTCAGACCTGCAGGGCCTTTGATCTGCTGTGTTTTCAACCCTGGGTCCTTTGGTCTTTCCAAACCGAGACAGAGAGACAGCACTTGTCTGCTCCCCACACTTCTTCACTGTGATATATCTCCCTGAGGAGCCAGCGAGCTCCAGCCCACAGATCAGCAGGGCCGCCCAACTTCACCCTGAGCTACGAGATTGATTTCTGGGAAGATGCTGCTTGGGGTGGGTTGGGGCAGGGGGGCTGGAAGAATCATTTCCACATAAAGCTTAAAAAAAAAAAAAAAAAAAAAAAAAAGAGAAAATAATGGAGCCATCCAGGGTCGCTCTGGGCTCATTGGTTTCTTCCACTTTCTCCAACTTTGGAGGAAAGATAACAAATGGATTTGTTCATTGGTGAAGGCTTCTAGATGTCACAAGTACAGGGAAATACTGGCTGTGGCGCCCTACTGGTTACACAACTGCTGGCCTGGCCGTATTTTTTTGTTGTTCTGAGCTGTTGTAGTTGTTTTAAACAAACAAAATAGAGCAAAGTAGGTGATAAAGGGTTGAGAACTGCCCCCTCAGCCGTTTCTTCTGGGGTTCAGCAGCTCCTGAAAGCAAAGAACTGTAAAATATTTTAGGAACACTTTCCATCCCACCCCGACTGTTGACTGATTTTGGAAAAGACCGTGAAAGTGAATACTCTGCGTGCCTCCAGCAGAGCCGAAGAAAACAGCCAGAATAGGAGGAAACAGGGAGCCGGGGAGAGGGGAAGAAGCGCACGTTAAGACCAGGAACATGCCTCGTTCAAGGGCACTGGGTGATCTCTGAGGTCTTCCTTTGACCCATGTCCCTAGTCTCCAGAGCTCTAGATTATGATTCCACAGGGTGCTTGGAGGCAAAAAGAAAAAAGAAAAAAAAAAAAAAAAACCCACAACCAAGGATTCTTTTGAAAGCCTCTTTGTTAATTTTCATTAACTTTAGAGAAGAACTTGTTAACTTGGTAGAAGGTGAATGTACTATTCGCCAGGGATTGTTAAAAACTCCTTGAAGGCTCACGGAAGCCCAGGGATGTCAGCTTGACTGATTCTGTATCTGGTGTCCCCAGTGGCCGAATTCAGGCTCATTCTTTCCTTCGCTCCCACTGCCGTGGTGTCCCCGGCTGGAAGAAAAACCCTTCCTCCGAAAGGCGCTTCGTTGAGAGCGCCTCTAGATCCCAAAGCTCACACGTAGCGATGTGTGCAAATTCTCTTTGAGCTTTCATCGGGGAGAATTATATAATAATATCATATGATTTTGCAAGAAGTTCACCAGGGCTGTTTCAAAGGCTGTCAGCCAAGACACTGTTCAGACAGGGAGGCGTCAGAGCTGCCACTACAAAGTGGATGTTAATTACCTAAAACAATGTGTGTAATAGGCAAAGAAAAAACAGGACCTGCTCTCTCAGCTCCAACTACTCATCTATTACAGGGCCAACTGCACAGTTATTTAGCCTGGAGGAGTCATAATTAGCCGGTTTGCAAATTAATAAGACCTTAAAAAAAAAAAAAAAAGGAAAAAGGCTACCAGGGGAAAAAGAATGGTGGGAAACTTTATATCTCTGATTCTCCAAGAATATATTTAGCCTGCAATTACCTCATTAAGTGTCCAAACTTCGCTTAATATATGCTGTATACATTCCGCCTGACTGGGGAGGCTAAGCAGAGCCCAGACCTGGGGTGGGGAGCGGCGGGGGGGCGGGGGGGGGATGGCACGCAGTCAGAGGAGATCCGGAAGAGCAGCCTATCGGCTTGTTTCTATCTTAAACCCGAATTGCTTGTCTGGTATAAGTTTGCGAATGCTAATAACCGTGCTTAATTACGCCAGGGAAATTAAAACTTACCTAGGTGAACCAAATGCTGTACCATGCTGGTTCTTAAAAAGCCGGGGACCTGGCATGACTCAGTCCGGGTAACAATGGATAATGCCAAGCCTAGGACGCTGTAATTAGCGCTTTAATCCTATTGGCCTTTAATAACAAAATGGACTTAATGAATGGGTAGTTCGGTTTTGTTTGGTGGAGGGTGCTTTCTCTTCCAATAATGAAAAACTTTTTTATTCTTCTTTCTGTTTTTCCTGTTGGCAAAGGACGTTTTAAGATGAAAGAAGCCTCGGCTAACTGGAGGACGTGTGTTGTAGCACGCTTAACCAATTCGTGGAATTACTCCAGATCCTCTCGGTTCCAACTTAGGAGTTTCCACATACACGGCACAACCATGACTACTATTATAATAAATAAATTGCAGTGACCATTAATTCAGCATTCATTGTCTCGGGCACACAAATTATTTTAATCTGTGTATCAACACATACAGAAATGCAAAGGGGTGTTATGAATTCCATATTAAAGACGAAGGATTTGAAACTCAGAGGGGTTTTGAGGTTTGCTCTAGATCATGAGTGAGAGAGGATTTGAATCTAGGCAACCTGTCCTCAGAGTCCTTTGCGCCATGCCCCCTGACCCCAGGAGTCTCTGGTGAGGATTAAGGTTCAGTCTACACGTGGGCCAAAGACTCGCAGTCAAGTTCTCTGAGCTTATTTTGCTATGATCTGTTGACCTCATGAGGTCATTGAAGACTTTAGCCTATTGAATGCGGCTTTGGCCCCCCCTTTACTGACAATGTCCCCAGTTTTCCAAAGAATGTGACCCCGACTTACTGGCTGACTCCTGACAACAGATGAACAGAACTTCATGAATGGAGCTTATAACTTGAACATGGGGAGAATGAAAATCCCAACGAATGGACCAAGTAGAACCAGTAAGAATGGGTGTGAAGGGGCAAGGTGGGCCCTGAGAAAGGGGCACCATCAGCGAAGGAAAGGAAAGGGTTGGAAGCAGGAACGTGGAGATGCTTCAGACCAACGCTGGCCCCTTGATCATTTTATGGTCAGCCTGTGCAGCAAGGGACGACCGCTCCTCCCCCCATGCCAAATCACAAATGGTCTTGCTGGACTGGACTGAAAGGGGGAAGATAGGGGTGTCTGTCATCTCCACGGGCAGGTTTCTGTCAGTTTTGCTCAATGTGCTAACACCAGCACCTTCAACGATGCCTGGTGTGTGGCGGGTGCGCCAAGATACGTGTCCAGCGAATGACTAAGTGAGTGAGAGAACCTCTCTTCTCTCAGTGAGAGATTGCTACTCCATGAAAAACAGCAGGTGTCTGTGATTGACAGACTGAAGCATCTCATGCCTTTGTACGCGCGAATTTTCTATCAGGAGTGATTTTCCAATTTTTTTTTAAACCATTCTTCTTCTTGTAAATTCTTATTCAGCCTTCAGAACTCACCCCAACATTAACTCTGTAGCCTACAATGACCGCCCCCCCCCAAGGAAAAGTAATTGCTCCTTCTCTGTTCTCTTAGGACTCTGTACATCCATCCCTTTCCGAGGAATAGCCCCTTTAAAAATTTTTTTGTAATAATCCTTTTAGACATCTGCTTCTATCACAGGAAATGGATGCAGAAAATAGATGAAATGATTATTAGTTCAATTTAGTGGAAATGCATCAAATCTAGTACCCACAAACTAGACTGTGAACCCCTGGAGGAAAGGGTTATGAAATAATTAAAGAAAGTATCCAGGCTTTTCAGTTAGAATGACGTCAGAGGCAAGTAACAATGATCTCGTCCCCAAGCTGCCTTAACCCATATTCTTCAAAAAGAGAAGCCCTGGCAAACAAAGGACAAGCCTCAGGGCTGACTGATTGAGTGGCGTAATGCTATCACCAAGTCCTCCGTTCTTCCTGTTTCTCTGTTCCACCATCCTCATCATCGCCTTCAACCTCAGACCGAGAGCGGAATGGCTGTAGCACTAAGTCTCGTATCCAGATGTGACAACATTCACAGGAAGACAAAGGACTGCTTCCTTCAAAGGACTTTCTCTATGGAATCAAGAACCTTTCCCAGCAGTGCCTTACCAGACTGTCCCTCGCAGCTTGTCACATAACCTTTCTTTCTCCAGTCGCCAGGAAGTGAAGTAGAATCATTCTTGGATCTGTCAGCCCCAACCCAGATGACAGAGTGCAGTCAGCTCTCCCTGACTGACGCGGCTGCCAGGACTTGTGCAGATACCTGGACATAAGTGGGGTTCTAGAAAGGAAGAAGGAAATTGGATGCTGGGGAGACAACCTTAAATGGGCAACCCGTTTACAGAGTGGCAGAGAGTAGGTACTCAATGAATGTGGAAGGAAATAAAAGGTCAGTAAGACCCGAGAGCTCCTTGTGGACACAATTCTGACATAAAAGTTGGAGGCAATTTTGTCTCTGTTTCAGGTAATGCCAGCCTGTGGGTTTTCAAATCAACCACTGATTAGCTGCCTAACTGGTGAGGTAGGTATTGGTTCAATCACTTGACAAGGTCACACGGCTTATACTTTTCTTAGATTCCTCCCAGCCTCCAGAGACACGGGGTGGCGCCTGTCAGGTTATAAGACAGAGATCCAAAGAGATCAAATGATGTGCCCAAGGCAATAGAGCCCCAACACATCCATTTCTAACATTGCATTTTTTTTTTACCTTTTATTATAGGAAATGGATTTTGTTTTAAGATTTTATTTATTTATTTGACAGAGAGAGAGAGGGATCACAAGTAGGCAGAGAGGCAGTCAGAGAGAGGGGGGAAGCAGGCTCCTTGCTGAACAGAGAGCCCGATGTGGGGCTCGATCCCAGGACCCTGGGATCTGACCTGAGCCAAAGGCAGAGGCTTAACCCACTGAGCCACCCAGGTGCCCCTGTTTCTTTGTTTTTTAAACATGATCACAGACACCCTTATAGTTTTACTTTTATAATTGTTGTGGAATGAAAAAAATATATTAACAGTTGACATCAGAATTTTTCCTAAGAAGTAACCTGCTTTTAAGAACAATACATTTAATTACGTGCAAAAGACAGGGCGAATGCACACGTGCACGCACACACACACAGACACAGACACACACACATCCAGACTGCTTTGCATTAGACATAAGCGGGAATTTGGAAGTGAAGAGAGGAATAAAAGAAAAGGGGAGAGTCAGAAATGGAGGTGAAATTTTTAAGAACAGAGATGTACTCACTTTTAAGACATGGTAAGTGCTTAGATGAAATTACTGTTCTGTATTCTCAAAACCTTCATTAAAATCTTCTATACACACAGAGGTACTGTGTGTAGAGAAGGGGGTAAATTTTAAGACCCCGGGCTAAAACCTTCAGAACAGGGAGAGAAGAAAAGTGTACACCACTTTAGCTACACACTGATCAAGGGTGTCAAATGAGGTCCTTAATTACTTTTTTTTTAGGTCTTTGGCTCTTAGAGATAAAAGGAGTTCCCTCTTTCCTTAAGGAAAGAGCTGACCTTGGAACATCCTGAAATGTCACAAGAGGGTGGTAACATGGGATATTAGCATGAAAATAGGGACTGGGTTAAGAGACAGTTAATCAAGCAGGCAGAGAAGTTCAAGGTTGAGCAATGAGAGGAAACCAGGACATTTGCCCCTCACCTAAAATCGCCTCACTACACTATTTTAAGAACACAAGCAAAAACATATTTGATCAAAGAAAGATGAAAAGTACCTATCAATTGGGGCACCTGGGTGGCTCAGTGGGTTAAGCTGCTGCCTTCAGCTCAGGTCATGATCTCAGGGTCCTGGGATGGAGTCCCGCATCAGGCTCTCTGCTCAGCAGGGAACCTGCTTCCTCCTCTCTCTCTCTCCCTGCCTCTCTGCCTACTTGTGATGTCTCTCTGTCAAATAAATAAATAAAATCTTTTTAAAAAAAGTACCTATCAATTAAACACATCAATAGCGTTTTTTTTTTTTTTAAACAAAAAGTTGGGACATTTCTAATTCACATAGCAGGGAGCTATGTTTTGCATAGAAAAAAACCCTTTCTGGTCAATAAGAGCATGAGCATTTTGCCAAAATGCATGGCTGGCAGCTCAGAAACAAAAATATACTTACACGTATTCACGTGTCATCAACAATATTGCCAAAAACATAGACTCGAAATACATAAAGAGAAAAGTTCAGAAAGGCAAGGAGAAATCCATTTGAACACCAGGGGAGAAGAGATCATTAAGCAATCTTTCTTCTCTTTGAAAGTCAAGAAGCAGCAAAAGAAAATGGGGAAAAAATGGACAAAATGATTATTTAGTTCAATTTAGTGGATATATATTAAACTTAGTACTTACAAAGAATATGCATTCTTCTCAAGTTTCTTTGGGAGAACAATCACTCTCCAAAGAAAAATCTCAAAAAAAAGCCCTCTTTCAAATTAGAAAATTTATAGAACTATCCTTTGACCACAATAATACAGATTTGAAACAAAAATAATAATCCTAAAATAACAATGGAAGTATATTTATGGGAAATTAAAAACATTAATCTAAACAACTCCTGAAAAATGGAGAAAATCTAAGCTGTAATTATGGGCTATTTAGACAAAACAATGGAAATTTATCAAACCTGAAGAGATGTGGTCAAACTTGTACTTGGAGAAAAGACATAGCCTTGGATTCTTGAATGAATGAAAATAAATGAGTGGAACATCACACACACACACAAAAAAACAATAAAACAAAACAAAAAAAACACCCAAAAAACCAAACCAAACCAAAACAAAACAAAAACCTAAACCAAAACCAAATAAACAAAACAAAACAAAAACTTAAAAAGAAAATAATAAAGTCAGCCTTAAAAAAGTAGGCATTGCTCAAAACAAAAGCACACATCAATTAGATACAAAAGGAAAAAATACTCAGTAGAATTAGAAATCTGAGAACCAGTTATTTGAAAAGCCAAAAAAGAAAGTTTTATAATTTTATGATTTATAATTTTATAATTAAAATAGTTCATTAATGAGTGTAGCAGTAAATAATCAGATCAACGAAATGTAATAAAAGGCCCAGAAACCCAATTAAGTATAATACAAATCAAGGATAAAACAATTAATCTAACATCTTAAAAAAGCAAAGATATTGGAAAACAGACAACTCGTGGATTTAAAAAAAAAACATTTCCCTACCTCACACTATACAATAGATAAATTCCAAAATAGATTAAAATTCTAAGTGTGGAAAATACAGCCACAATCTGGAAAGATATATGGGGGATCAGGGAATGCTGCTACCTCCCGGAGCTCCTGTACTTATGAGTTGAGAGGGCCTTCGGGGCATGGCCACTGAAGCAGGATTTAGCTTCTCAGTTTAAAGTTATTTATTTATGTATTCAATCAGTAAAGAATGTCTCCAATGTCCAAGTGCTATTAAAGGCACTTGGGGAACAGTGGTGAATAAAACCGAGAGAGATCATGGCCCTACCAGTGTGGAAGATAGATAAGAGAGAATAATAAATTAATACTTAAGTAAACTTTACAGTTTTTTGAAGGTGATGAACTATAGAGTTTCTAGAAAGTGATGAGGTAAATATGCATACAGCACTTTTTCTTTATTTTCTTCTAGGAGACTGGGGGTGCAGAGGGTGGGTTGCAGTTACAAATAATCTGATCATTGTAGGTTTCATTGAGAAGGCAACAACAGTGACAATCTGGAAAGAGGTAGGGAAGGCAGTGTGCCTGTCCCCAAGAAGAATGTTCTGGGCAGAAGGAGTGGCAGTACGATGGCCCAAAGGTAGGAACTTAAATGGACCATTCAAGGAGTAGCTAATGGGAACTTGTGGCTGGAGATGAGCTAGCTAAGGACGGAGCACTTGGAGATGAGGCCAGGAAGTCGATGGGGGCAGGAGAGATGATGGCAAAGTCATTGACTACTCCAAGAGGGACAGGAGGCATTGGAGTGGTTTGAGTAGAGAAGGGACAGGATATGCTGTGTTTGAACTGGATCACTGAGCTGTTATGTTGAGAAGAGACTATAGAAGGCCAAGAACAGAGGCAAGGACATCAGCCAGGAAGCTACTTCAGTCATTCAGACAAGCCATGAGGGCAGCGTGTGTTAGGTGAACCCAGTGAACACGGCTAGCGTCCAGATACAGTGTAAAGGCAGAGTCAGTGGGATTTCCTGAGAGATTGGATGGGGAGTGAGTGGGGGGAGATCGTGCCAAGGATACCTTCTGGCTACGATGGCCTGAGCATCTGGAGCCCCTAGGAAAATGGATAAGGCTGTAAGTGGGGCAAGTGTGTAGGGTGAAGATCAGGATCCCATTTTGGACAGGTTGAATTTGGAGTGTGCCTTAGACACAGTGCAGGAGTCCAAAGGCAGCTAGATGAAAGAGTGTAAAGTTCATGAGAAGGCTCTGGTCTGGAAACAGGGATTGGGGTAGGCTCAGTGTCTAGTAGCTCAGCCATAAAAAATATCACAGACTGTGTGGCTTTATAGATATTTTTGTTGTTGTTGTTCTGGAGGCTGGAAGTCTGAGATCAGAGTATCAGCATGATTTATTTCTGGTGAGACTGTCTTCCTGGTTAGTAGAGGACCAGTTTCTTGCTGTATCCTCAAGTGGCAGAGATAGAGGTGGGGGGAGGGGAGAGATCTTCCTCTTCTTATAGGGTCACAGTCCTATTGGAATAGGGCCCTAACTTCATGACCTTATATAATCTTAATTGCCTCCTAGAGCCCCCCTACCTCCCAATATGGTCACATTGGGGGTTAGGGCTTCAACATGTAAGTTTTTGCAGGGAGGGACACAATTCCATACATAGCTATTATAAACAGTATTGAAACCCGTGAGACCTGATGAGTTGACCAGGGGAGTAAGAGTAGATGGGAGCAGAAGAACAGCCAAAGCATCACATAAAGTTATTTAAAAAGCACAGACACACTGGGGAGAATATTTGCCATGTGTAAGTCAACAAAGGATTAGTATGCTTGCTACAGACAGGGTACTTCAAAATAATTAGGACACTCCCAAGGAAAGTTGGGCAAAGAACATGAACAGGCGATTCTCAAAAGAAATTCAAAGGACCCATACTACGCACTATTACATCTCATTCATCATTAGATGAATGCAAACCAAAAGATTCATGAGAGGTTATTTTCCTCAATCAGATGGGTCAAAATAAAAGAAGGAGGATGATGGCCTGGTTTGTGGTATTTGGGGGAAGAAGTGATTTGTGTGTGGTCAGTGAGAACATAAGTAACTAGCTTTACTACATGGCAGTCAGGTGTAAGATACAAAGATTTAAAAATATGCCAGTTGCATGACAAATGTATGGTGTCTGAAGTCAGAGGTTATCTGAGGGAAAAGGGAGGTATTTGTGATGTGGATGGGTGTGGGGGTGTCTAGGGTGCTAGTAACATTCTCTTCCTTGGTCTGGATGGTGGTGCATGAGTGCCCACTTTGTGACAATTCATTAAGAAACATTTTTATGCGTGTAGTTTATACTCCAGTACAAAATTTAAAATGTAATGCCTCTCATTTGACATAGAAATTCTTTCCTTCAGGTCCAGCAGTTGCCAGCCTAGCTCAAGACCCAAGCAGGGGACACTTGCTTCTAATCTCTCCAGCCTGGACTTCTTGAACTGAATCTCCATATACATTCAGAGTTGGGCTCCCTACGAAGATTATCTATGAAACATGAGCCACATTTTCAAAGAAATGGGCTTAGCAACCAGAAAATGAATTCTATTGTTAAGGCAAAACAAGCTGCTGATAAGGATAGATTGCCTAACTGGCCTCTTTCTTTTCCTTCAGGTCCTGTGTTAAATGTCACCTCCCCCAAGAATTTTCCCTGACCACCGCCCTCACCTTTACGCATTTTTCTCAGTCAGAGTGCCCTGTTTTCCCCACAGCCCTGCTCATGGTGGATGGGTGACTCTGCTCCGTGCTGGTTTCGTACTTGATTAGCATGAGCACTACAGTATGCTTAGAGAAGCACCTGGCATGTAATAGGTGCTCAATAAACACAACACAAATGAGCATTTTAATCCCAATCTCCCCCATTTCCCTACCTTTAAAAGAAACAAGAGATATATTCCACGTTTAAGTTCTCTAAGAAAAAGATGTAATTCTGATGCCTCTGAGAATAGATTTTCAGATCTAGCTCCTGGGTAAGTAGATAGTCACAGGGAAGAGAACTTGGGCTTCAGTAATTGAGAAACCCAGATAAAGTCCCATTTTTACTTCTTAATAGCCAGGTGACCTTGGCTAAGTTTCCAAATCTCTTCAGGTTTATCTTCGTCCTACGTAGTGTGCAGGTTGATAGTGTCTACCTTCCAGGCAGGTACTCAGATAATTGATCATTTAATTTGGGACATCTTTGAGGGTGAAAAGGGACTCAATAATGCTACTGGGACAGCTGTAAATGAGACCGTCTTGGGGTAGAGACCAAGGATGTACATTTACCCTCCTGGTAAGCCTGTCGTCTGCTTCAAATGAGTTAAAGAGGTAAGGGACTTAGTCAGTGGAAATTTCATCCCAGTGCTTCTTAGCTGGCTGTACTTTGGGTAGCAAGGTTCTAGAACAGTGGTTCTCAACCTGGCTGCCCTTTGGAATCATCCAGGTGCTTGAGAAATCCCAGATACTGATGTAATTGGTCTTGGGTGTAGCCTTGGCATCAAGATGATTCAAATACGCAGGTGACAGGGCAGCCAGGCATGAATCCTGTTGTGTTATGGGCTCGCCTTCATTCCTCAACTACCCTTCTCTCTCTCTTTTTTATCCTGATAAAATATATGTAACATAAAATTTACCATGCTCGCATTTTTAAGTGTCCAGTTAAGTGGTATTCAATGCATTCACACTGCTGTGCGTCCATCCCCACTGTCCATCTCCAGAACTTTCTCATCCTCCCACACTGAATCTCCACAAGCATGAATCTCCTTCTTTGTCTACTTCCCTAGCGCCTGGTAATTTCCATTCTACTTTCTGTCTCTGAATTTGGCTACTCTAGGAACCACACGTAAGTAGAATCATCTAGTATATGTCCTTTTGTTTCTGGCTAATTTCACTCAGCATCCCATCCTCAAGGTTTTCTGTGTTGCAGCATGAATCAGAATTTCCTTCCTTTTAATGACTGCATAATATTCCATTGTGTATATGGCACATTTCACTGATCCATTCATTCTTGGATGGACTCTTGGGCTGCTTCTGCCTTTTGACTGTTGTGAATAATGCTGCTATGCATACGGGTGTGCAAATATCTGTCTGAGTCCCTGCTTTCAAGCCTTTTGGTTGCACACCCACATGGGGAATTCCTAGGTCATCATCCTTCTTCTCTCAACCACCGTCTTCCTTGCTATCATTCAACACATTTTTTGTTTTAACACCTGTTGTTTACTCTGCACCTGGATCACCCCAAATCTCCACAGGGATCAAGCCGAGAAGAACTTGCACAAAAGAAAGGAATAATGTGTAACTTAATGGTCTCTGAGCAGAGCAAAAATCAGTCACAGGTTTTCAAAGTCCCTGAGCCTGGAACATTCTGTACCTGTGGTGAGGCTTTCACTGATAAAGCATGGGGGCTGCAATGCCAAGTAGGCCGAGCTCAGGTTGGACTGATTCCATGAGAAGCTGGTTTCCTGTCTGAGCTCATGGCTGGGATGTCTCCAAGCCATTGCTCCTCTGGAGCCTGGCCCTCCTGAAGCTGGGAGGTTGTGACAGGTCTGGAAGGCAAGGGCTTTGATTCTGTCTTCTTCATGACATAAGCAATAAACTGTCCATTTTCAGGGGACCTCCTGGGACCTTCTTCTTCTTCTTGATGATGGTTGGATCTCCAGACTCAGGAGGGCCCTTCTTTCTCTGTTTATAGTAGCACATCCCGCCAGAGGCTGAGAAGCTGTGGGAGTGATACGGCCTGTGTTCTCGGAGTTTGATGTTGATATTTACATCAGAGGGTATAATTCCCTGAGCCTAGAAATCAAGCGCATGACAGCGCTATGCAATGATGATCTTCACATACAGTGAAAATCAGTCAACACTGACATTGGAAGTCCTGATTAAACCGATTCCAAACTTTCTGTTACAGAACTAGTCATCCTTGAAACGCAAGACCGAAGTTTCAGGAAGTGAGACAACACCCAGCAAAAAGCTGTTCCAAATGGGAACTCTCTTGTAGTCTCCATTTCTGGAACTTCTGGCCTGCATCTCATCAACAGTCATGTCTTTCTTGCAAGGATAGTTCCTGAGCACTGGCCATGGGACAGGCTCTGTATTTTGATATATTTATGATCGGTGATATAAAGGCAAATAGATCCCCAAGTTCCCCCATCAAACTAGGTGTACAAATACGGTCACGCTAACTCAAATATGGCTGGTTTGTGCCTGCAGCTGGCAGCCCTCTTCCCTCCACACCTCCTTGAGTTGTGTCAGGGATCCCCGGGGAGCGCCTCAAGTGCGCCCCCAACAGGACCCTTGTGGGGTGCTTCTCCCTGCCCCACTGCACCGAGCTCAGTTTAGGGACCATCTCAAAGGCGGAGCCACTGCTGCCACTCTTCCTCAGACACTGACTCAGCACCATCTCTACCTTGTGCTTGCAATGCCTCGAGATGTACAGAACTTCCGAGCCCCCAAATGTGCCCCTTCTGCCTCAAGTAGTCCCCTTGACCCCACCTCTCCCCATTTGGCGAACTCCCAGCCCTTCAGCAAGATCCAGTTTATGTGACACGTATGAGAAGACTTCTCTTCTCTCATTCAGGCAGTTATAGGGAAAACCCAAGTTGCCCAGACCGTAGAGACAAACAGAACTGGCCTTCGTCTGACCTGCCGCTTGGCAGCTCTGTGACTCAGTCCAGCTCCCTGTCCTTCGCCTGAAAACAGGGGCAACACAGGTCCATTCTTCAGAAGAAGGTCCAGAGGGGCAGTGAGATAATACAGGAAGAATTTAGCAGCGTCCTGGCCCCAGGGATACATTCAGCAGACTGCAATCATTAGGGAACTCTGGCGGACCGAGGCAGCATATAGATGGGTTTACTTTATTTTTTATTTTTATGTATTTTTTTGTTATGTTATGTTTGTCACCATACAGTCTATTAGTTTTTGATGTAGTGTTCCATGATTCTTTGTTTGCATGCACTTTAAAAATGGAATGAGTTCACATCTTCAAAGAGAGAAAGTTTAAGCCTTACTTCCCATGCTACGACCACGACCACCAAATGTAGATTCTGGCCTCACTTCCTACCCGTCCCTGATCTGGGACAGTCACCTTTCAGTGGGGTCTGCCCACCCGGTTCCACATTCTGCATGTCCATCCTATCACCTGGGTGGCCCCTGCCTCATCCCAGATTAGAGTTTTACACAAGACACTGTACCCGCTCTGAGAGGTTCACCACCAGCTGGAGCAGCACCCCACTAACCTCCCCTCCTTTGCTCTCCCCTGAACCCTGTACCCCTCACCCTGCCTGCATCCCCTCCTCCAGGCTCGGGGGTCTTCAAGGACAAACCATGATGTCTTAATTGTCTCTCTCAAGCCCCTATTTGTAAATTGCTTAATGTCTTTGAATTTTTAAAAAAAATTTATCTTTTCCCCCAGTGATCAGTCTCAGGAAAACAAACACCCAGGTGGCAAGAATCAGCATGATAGGGATTCTTAAGAGCGTATTGAAAAACAGGGTCAAGTTTGGAAGAGATGATGCCATTCCCTCCATGTCCGCTCCAGTCCAGGCTACTTCTGGGTTTGCCAGCTCTCCATTTACTATAGCCATAGCTCTTGATTTCTAACCAGTGTGACTGTTATAGACACAGTATGCTGTTATATTTGAATTAGAAGAGTCTGGGAAAATTCAGAGGTACAGATCTTGTTACTAATTTCTTTTTTCTTACAACAACAAGTGACACCCATCAGGGCGCCTGGGTGGCTCAGTGGATTAAGCCGCTGCCTTCGGCTCAGGTCATGATCTCAGGATCCTGGGATCGAGTCCCGCATCGGGCTCTCTGCTCAGCAGGGAGCCTGCTTCCCTCTCTCTCTCTCTCTGGCTGCCTCTCTGTCTACTTGTGATTTCTCTCTGTCAAATAAATAAATCTTTAAAAAAAAAAAAAAACAAAAAAAACAAGTGACACCCATCAGACCGGCACAGATTAAGAAGCCTGGCGAAATCCACTGTTGATGTGAAGCAATAAAACCTCTCATTTGTAGCACATGCTTCCCAAGAGATATGGGGGATAATGGTCATCTTGACAATTCTCATAATAGTGATTATTTAGAAATAATCCAGAAATGATAAGCAGCACAGCCACCTTTGACCAAGGTAGGTATCCAATTAGGGAGGGGTATGCAGGGAGAGTGAATCATATCTGAAATGGTTTTCTCTGAAAGAACATTGGAAGCAAATAAGGTAAAATATTGGTAAAATATTGCTAGGTGGTGCTTAATGGGAATTTATGATCTATTGCCTATACTATAATATATGCTTGAAATACTTCAAAATCAAAACAAGAAATTAATTTGTCACATACTCTACATCAGGCAACGTTTTATATATATTGTTTACCTTTAACTAAATGTCTTTGAGAACATTATTCCGACATTTTGTGACTTGCCACAGACTGACAGAGCTGGTAGGTGGGTTTCTGGGCTGAGTTTAATTCCAAAATGTACATTCTTTGTATTACAGGTATAACGTCTAAAGATGAACTATCTTTTGGAGCCTGTCTCCCATGGTTACACTCTCCTCCTACCTCTTCTTATGTCTCCTCTCTTGTGTCTTCCTGTGTCCCAGCACCAGGCCCAGCTTTTCACTCAATATCCCTATCATTTGCCTGATGTGGGAGCCCAAGACCAGCTCTAGAGACATCAGGTACCTCTGTTTTAAAAGTAGAGTCTGGCTGTAGGTTCCCCACCTTCAGGACACTGGGCACTGGGAAGCTCTGGTTGAAATCCATTGGCTATGAGTAAGGCCATTGACCTTGTGCAGCACTGACCACCGACTCTATTTTTCCTCTTGGGAATCGGACAATAGAATCTTCTGTCCTCGCCCCTTGGCTGCAGTCCCAGTTTGGACCACATTCTCACTCACTGAACTACAGGCTCCTCAATCCTGTCGCCAGTCTCACCGTCTCCAGCCAATAGCCCATACTGGTTGACCAGATGGCCATGCAGTCACCAAACAAATGTCTACTGAGGACCTGCCGCATGCTAGGGGTCTTGGCGATCAGAGGTGGGGAAGACATCATCAGCCCCTGCCCTTGAATGACTTACAGTGGAATAGATCTAAAATATGTCTCAGTGAGGTGCCTGGGCAACTCAGTCGGTTAAGTATCCGACTTGTGATTTCGGCTCAGGTCATGATCACATGGGTCCTGGGGTAGAGTTCCACGTGGAGCTCCGTGCTCAGCAGGAAGTCTCCTTGAGATTCTCTCTCTCCCTCTGTTCCCTGCACTTGCTCGCTCTCTTTCTCTTTCTCTTTCTCTTTCTCTCAAATAAATAAATAAGTCCAATCAATCAATCAATCGATAAAATATGACTTGGAAAGATATGTCATTTCCTTGCTAATCTGCTAAGATTCCCCAGGCCCACCACCAGACTCTCTCTGTGGGAGGTGCCTGGAAACAGGCTTGCGGTAAACTCCCCAGATGACTCCAACACTACACTTTAAGAACCCTGGGCTAGGGCGCCTGGGTGGCTCAGTGGGTTAAGCCGCTGCCTTCGGCTCAGGTCATGATCTCAGAGTCCTGAGATCGAGTCCCACATCGGGCTCCCTGCTCAGTGGGGAGCCTGCTTCCCTCTCTCTCTCTCTCTGCCTGCCTCTCCATCTACTTGTGATTTCTCTCTGTCAAATAAATAAATAAAATCTTTAAAAAAAAAAAAAAAAAAAAAAGAACCCTGGGCTAGAAGGTAAAACCTAGGACTCTTGGATTGGATTTGACAAAAAGGGAAACAGAGTGATCTTCCAGGCTGGGATGTCACAACTCATCAGGCTCATCAGTGCCATCACAGCTGCTACCGCGTAGAGAGACAGTATTTGCTAAGCCTGCCTAAAATGCAGTAAAGGCCCAAAATTGCGGTGTCTTCACTCCCAATCCTTCCTGTTCAACTCTCCCCCTCCACTGCAAGAGATGGGGCTCAGATAAGTCCAGAAATATAAAAAAGGAGAAATCTCAAAAGCAGAAGAATAAAATTAGACTGCTCAAATATCCCATTTGCCCAGCACAGTCTCATTTTACACCTGCTGTCCCAGTGTAATAATTAATATTGCCTTCTCTGGTCTCTGAATTATAGGCTTGGAGGACAAAAGATTTGGTTGCCCCACCTAAAACTTGTGGGGAAAATAGCTGTGTGTTATGCAAGGCCATGTTGAACCTAAAAAAAGGATACTAGAGTGAATAGCTGACCATTTCCTGAGTCTCTCCAGGTTTTGAAACTTCTACCTCAATACTTACAACCAAAGAACCGAAAGTAGGCAAAGCCTGGGAAAGGAGTCCCCTTCATTTTCGTCAAGTGCCTGATACAGGTCTCCTAAGGGAAATGCTTACCCTGGCAGATTTGTGCCGCTTCTCTTTTCCATGGACCACTGCTATGAGAAGGGCGGCTTCATCTGCTCTCTGCCAGTCTCCACAGGCCTCTGGCCTGCTGGGGTGTGATTCTCATCGCCCCCTCCCGCCACTGATTCTTCAGACCCTCACAGAGACACACGGTCTGCAATCCTCTGCACGGACGCTTCTTGGAGTCTCATGTGTCCTGGAGTTTAGGATGACCCTTCTTATTCCCACACTCACCCCGGGTCCCTGTGTGGGGCCAGGTCAGTTACTGGTTACCACTTGCCAGCCAAGACAACGAAGAACTCCTGCCCCCCAGGCCCTGTGTGTTGTCTCGTTTCTCATGCTGGACCCCTCCTCCTCAATGAGAATCCTCTCATGAGGTCCAACATTCCTCCCTGAAATCTGGCTTCCAGGGCTCCCCTGGGGATGCACATTCAGCAGAGACACTCGTAGAGATCTGACCCACTGTAGATGTGGTTTGGGTTTCATCCCAGGGAGAAGGGGAGAAAGACATTTAGTGGAAAGGGCCATTGTTTAACTCTTGACCAGACATGACTGCCTCTGAGTTTTGGCCCCTCCAGAATATGTATCCATGAGAGAGAGAGTTTGATTTTGTTAAGGGATTGGCTCCTGTCATTGTTGAAGCTTAGCAAGTCCAAAGACTGATGCAGTAGCCAGGAAGGCTGAAGACTCAGGGAAGAGACACAGTTGCTGGTCAAAGACCATCTGCTGGCAGAAATCTTTCTCGAGCAGGAGAGGTCAATCTTTGTTCTGTTAAGGTCTTTAAGTGATTGCATGAGGCCCACGCATAATGGTGAGCAATCTGGTTTACTCAAAGTCCAACAATTTAAAAGGAAATCTCATCCAAAAAACAACTTCACAGAGACATCTAGAATAACGGCTGACCGAATATTCAGGCACCATGGCCCAGCTGAGGAAGAATTTGTCATTAGTGTTGTCTTTGGGGCCATTTCCCAGGTTTATAGTCGTATTTAGCAAGAGGGAGAAGGAAACAATTGGTCTACACTATCTTGGTTGGCCTGGAAGTTCCAAAAATATAGGAAAGCCAATTTTGTAGGAAGTGAGAAGGAGGCTGAGCCACAGAGAGAAGCAGGGATGGGAAGGAGTGAGAAAGGGAGTCTTTCCCGGCAGGCTCTATGTCCCAAGACCAGCTGCCCTTGTCCTTACTGAAACTTGATCTTCCAATCACTCCTTGGATTCTATGAGCCCACAAAATCCCGTTTTGTTTAATTCATTTGACTTGGCTTTCTGTCACATACAACCAGGCGGTTCAATGAAATTGATCTATATATTAATATACTTGGTTAAAATAGGAGTCGACAAGATCTGCCATCTGCAATGTCCTTGGCACGATAAAACTAAAAGTGAGTTTAAAAAACAATAAATAAATAAATAAAGTAATTAATTGCTGGCTGGCCTCCAAGTTTAGCTGTCCCAGCAGCCAGCTACTCTGTTCTGATGTCAGTCCTGTCCTGTTCCCTGCAAGGGTAGACAAGGATAGACAAGGGTAGACACGGGAAAGGAGCTCTTAGCTGTGCTTGGGGTGGATTCTTAAAGATGGAGAGAAAGTACACGTGGTGGGGGAGATCAGTCTGGGGGGAGCAGCCACTGGGGTCCTGTCTGCTAACTAAATTAGGCCTGTAGCAGGAAATGGGGTCAGGAGAAAAGGTTCCAAAATAGGTCAAGGTGTCACCACAAAGTGGCAACGTGGAGAGCTTCGAATTCCTTGGGCATCGTGCCTTATGGACAAAATGTCTGCCCAGACCATTGCCAGTTTATCGACAGAGTCCTAAAGCCCTCGTGGCCCCAGTCCACCACTTCTATTTCTGTGAGGCCTCACTGAATTGTGCCATAAGAATTCTAAAATACCTTCAACTCTGAACCCAAGGCTATTGGATTTCCCATGACAGCAAAGCCCATGTCAGTCGCTCCCTCCCCCACCCCGGGGGAAAAACCGTGTGTGCAAAAAATATCCCAGAGAAGTTGGGTCCTTATAACCAGACTTGCTTCTCGATGAGGTGAAAAACCAGTTGGAATTGGAGCCTTTCAGACTGCACTTGACAACTGAACCTTTACGTTTCAGCTTCAAACACCGAAGGGAAAAGTGGGGGGAAAAAAACCAGATGCCTTCCTTTCTCAAAAAAGAGAAGGGAAAAAAAAAAAAATAAAAGAAAGAAAGAAAAATGAGAGAGAGAGAGAAAGAAAAAACACACCACTCTAACCTCAACTTTATTTGCATTTTATACATTTTCTATATTTCATTTTATAAAAACAGTCAAGCCCTGACCACAAGATTTCACAGATAAGAGGGGGAAAAAAAAAACGGACTGTGCTTAATTCAATATTTGAGAGAAACGCTCTTACGGGCAGTCAGTAAGCGGCATCCCAGCCAGACCAAGACTGCTGACGACTCTGAAAAATGTGCCTGTGATTCACACTGGGACACCACATCTCATAACACACCGTGTGTGCGAGAGGCTGTAATTACGAAATGTTTGCATTCAGCAACGTGGGTGCCGAAATACAGATGTTCCTCGTTGACACTAATTGGACCTGACGTGGCTTTGGCCTGCTTTGTAACAGTTGCCGGAACACGCAATACGCCTCAGCGTGGCCCTCTGAAGGCCTCTGTTTCATATCGCCTTTACCAGGGGGCCGGGGGCGGCGGAGGATTGACATTAACGCTGGCCCTCATCTGTCCCAGAGCTTGACGGAAAACTCCTTTCGGCCTGCTGGAAGGGGCACCCTTCTCAGACCCACCACGCGCATTCATTCGGCCATTCCTCTTTCTGTTTAAAGGGGAAGGGTCTTCCCTCATATCCCATCCTCCCCCAAGTGAGGACTGGTGAAGGTGACATTTGTTTTCATGCTACCTTGTAATGTGTCTAAGATGTGCCGTCTCTCAAAAAACCATCAACGAAGAAAGTCCTTCTCGGACGCTCTGGGCTCCCTACCTACTGGCCTCCCCACCTCCACGTTTGCTTGGAGTCCTCAAATGCACAAGGGCCTGCCACTAGAACCCTTGATTGACACACTCTTACCGTACCTACGGTGTGTAAACTCTGCTGTGGGTAGAAAAGGAAGAAATACACATGCAGGCTTGCTGCAGCTTGGTCCCTCAGAGCTGGATTGCTGTTATTATAAAAGAAAGGGATGGGGGCGTTGGTTGAACATCTTGTCTGCCCCTAGTCATGTTCAGACCGCACCTCTGATGGAGGTAGAGAGGACAGCGGTTAAAGAGGATGGTTCTGGAAACCCACTGCCTGTGGTCACCCAGCTTAACCACTAGGTGATGGGACCCTCAGTTTTCTCATCTGTAAAAGGAGCTTCAGTTGTGTACAGTTGCAAAGATGTTGGGGAGGACGTAAGCCCTCCCTGTAGTGCTTGCCATATAGAAAGTGTTGCTCATCAAGCTGTCCTCAACTTTAAAACTCCCCCCCCCGCAAAATATTATGAAATACCTTTAGAACTGTCGATCTTTCTACCTCTATTTAAGTCTGTCGGTCTGTCTTACATGTCTATCTGTCTATCGTCTGTTGAGCCTCAAGGAAAGATTTGACTATCCTGGTAAAAGAAATCGTCACCCATGTAGTTATTTAAAATCTAGTGGACCATTAGATTAAAACAAGATTCTATTCACGGTAGCATGAAAACATATTTTTACAAAGCAAATAAACAGAATTTAATGGTATAAAAGAAAGACCCAAAAGTTTCAGTGAATGCAGCAATCCAATGAACCAGGCTACCAAGAAAGGTGAGGTCCAGCCTACCTGGATCTGGAGATTTCTTTTCCAAGACCAGCCATCCATCTGTTGAATCTCCCCTGTATTCCTGCCTTCCTTACAGTTTTGCCCTTTGACCCTTCTGTTCCACTTATCTATTGCTGGGTAACATACTACCCCAAATGTAATAATATGTGACAGCAAGGTCATTTATGTGCTCTTAATCTGCATTTGTGGTAGTGCTCAGTGGGTTCTGCTCTTTTCTGCTCCTCCTGATGTCAAGGTTGGGGGGCAGGGTATAGGGGCAACACAAAGACAACAGTGACTTGGAGACTGGGAGCTAGGATCACCTGAAGACTTCATTAGTCACTCTTCTGGTTGGTTGGTGCTAGCTTGTGTGGCCACCTAAGTTCCTTGCACGAAGGCAGCTGGTTTCCAAGACAGAGCATCACAGGAGAACAAGGCAGACATGCACCACATTTTATGCTTAGCCTTGTCATTCATATCCCATATTTTGAGAGAGTCACAAAAGCCTACGTAGGTTCAAGGGGACAGAATATAGACTCTACCCTTCATTGTCAAGTTTGACAATGGTTCATTGGAAGAAGAGGCTGTGTGATGGGTTCTTTTGAAAACACAATTAGTTTCATCTTCTGACTTTGGGAGGACTTTCTTTTTTCTTTTTAATCCCAAAGTTTTATACCTGATGCTGCATGTATTTCCAGGACATTCTTATTTTGCTTTCTCTTTAATTGGCATTTATTAGAAATTCTTGCTGTTGAGGAGCTCACAGTCTAGTGGGAGAAGCAGATGAATAAATAGACAACAAAAATACTTGATGGCATGTGCTTTGTTGGAGGAAATCAAAGGATCAAAGGAGACTCCAAGCCCAGTTGACGAGTGGGAAAGTGTCCGGACAGAGGAGTCACTGAGATGAGTGTTTGGGCATAAAGACAGGGGATCGATGATGGTTAACTTTATGTGTCCACTTGAGTATGTCAGAGTCAAACATCAACTGGTCAAACACCAATTTAGATGTTGCTGTGAAGGTATTTTTTAGATGAGATTAGCATTTAAATCAGTAGATATTGAGTGAAGCAATCTCATTTTATTCTCACCTCCTGCCCATTTTTACCTCCCATTCCTACTTTTATGTAAGAAAACCAAGCTCCAGAAGTAGCTGCCATCCGAAAATCCAAGAGATTTGCCCACCTTTCCCCTAAATAATCAATATGATAATTCAAATCATAGCTTCAATCTCCAGTCTTTTTTCATTTGTTTGGGCAGAGTCTTAATGACAAACATGCCTTTTCCTTAATGAGCAAAATTTTTTTTTCAGCCTTTGTTTTTGACAAAGCAACATGGCATTCCCTGTCCACAAGCAATGGGGTAACTGAAGTTTCTGTGCCTAAGCTTCCTTGGAAAAGGCAGAAGGACTTTTCTACCGGATGATCTAGGAAACTGATTCAATTCTCCATTTTGTTTGACCTACACAGATAGAGCCTAAGACTATTTCTATCTCCACAGAGGTAGAGTGGAGGAGAAAGGAAGTTTTTTGGTAATTTCAGCAATGTCAGTTGCATCCATTAATGTGCATATTTGACAAATACCTATTAAGTATCTAAATGCATGCCAAGCACTGTGCCAGATGCTAAAGTTGCAACAATAGGGAAGACCCAAACCCTGCTTTCCAGATGTTCAGAATTAACTGGGGACGATGACCAAGGAGAATGGTTATCTGTTCACAACACCTGCTGTGTTTGCCTTCTGGATGCGCAGTGGACTGTAGTTCTCATTCTCTCTTCCAGCTGAGTAAGGCCACATGAACAAGTTCTGCACCATGGAATGTGAGTGGAAGAGATTTGTGCCACTTCAAAGTGGGATTGGGGCACTGGGGTGGCTCAATGGGTTAAAGCTTCTGCCTTTGGCTCCAGTCATGATCCCAGGGTTCTGGGATGGAGCCCCACATCGGGCTTTCTTCTCAACAGGGAGCCTGCTTCCTACTATCTCTCTGCCTGCCTCTCCGCCTACTTGAGATCTGTCAAATAAATAAAATCTTAAAAAAAAAATAAAAAGAGGGAATGGGATTTTTCCAGGGAGTGAGGGAGGGAAAAGCATTGTAAGCAGAGGGAACAGCCTAACACAGACTTTGGGTCTGAAAGCACAGGACAAATTCAGGAAGTGGCAAGTGATCTTGTAGGACTGTAGTTAAATCAGCCCAGGTGAGATGGAGAAAAAGGATGTTAGGAAAACAGGTTGACACTGGAGGCAGGGTCCTGAATGGCATGACAGGATCTACCCGAAGACAAGCACAAGGCAGTGAAAAGTTATAAGAAAAAGCCAGTGGGGGAGGTAGAGTTAATGAGATTGGCCCTCTGTCTGAGTCAAGTAACATGGGTATCAGGGTAGCTTGGACTGAAGTGAGAAGAAACTGGAGACCAAGAGCTCATATCTCTGAGACGCATTTAAAGAAATTGAATTACCTTAATTCAATGCTTTACTTTTTTCCATGCCTACATGCCCACAATACAGAAGAAGATTTTACAGTTCAGTTACATAGAGGAGAGGGTGGGAGGGTCAATTCGATATTTTAAACCAAAACAAAAAATTGTTTGGCTTGAAGTTAGCAAGATGTTTTGATTTGTGGGAGGTTAAGCTTAGCCCTCATTGGGTTAATATTTTATTGACTCTTTGGAAAAGCATGATTTCATATTTTTGAGGAAAAATAAGCCTTGCAACTTCCACATGAAATTGGAGGATTTGTTGGCCATTCAAAAAGTTCTTGCTAACTTGAGTTTCTACACTTTCATGCAAAGGAATCAAAAACATTTAAATCAAATTTCCTTCCAAGGGGACATCAACTTTAAAATGATGGGGAAAGTGGATTGGCAAAATGTGTTAAGGGGCTCAGTGAGCTAAAATTATTTGGGGGGAAAATATATATTTTTAAAGGTTCATAATGATAGCAAAACACAAGAGAATTCACCTAAGTCCTGATCAAAATGCCAAGAAATCCAACCCAGAGATCATCATCCCTCCTTGAATTTCAAGATCATTTGAATCCCCAAGGTAAGTCTAATGCTTTTGTCCAGTTGGAATTGATTTTTCTCACCTATTCTCCACCATGGTGAGGATTAGCAGCCACTCAGAAATTCCATTGTTTTGAGACTCTCTCTGTGGTAGGTAGCCTCCAAGATGGCCCCTGATGATCCCCACTCCTAGTGTTCACGCCCCACCTCCCCTCATACCAGGGTTGGTCTGTGTGACCAACAGCAGATGGTGAGGGCCTGTGACTTCAGAGATGAGGTCCGAAAGGCTATGGCTTCCAATTTGGGGACTGGCATTCTGTCTCTGAAATTACCTTCTCTGAGGGAAACAAGGGACCGTGTTGTAAGCACATCTTTGGAGAGGCCCATGTGGCAAGGAATCTAAGAGCCAGTGAGGAGCCCCCACTGAAGGACATAACTGTCTGCAATAAATTGTGTGCATGAGCTTGGGATCAGATTCTGTAGCTCTAGCTAAGTCTTCAAATGGCCATGGTCCCAGCTGATGGCTTCATGTAACCCATGATAGACTCGGAGCCAAAACAGTCCCCTAAGGCATTCCTGGATTCCTGAGCCTCAGACACTGAAAGACAGTGATGATTTTTAAGTTGCTAAATTTGTGAATTAATTTGTGATACAGCAATAACTGACAGATACACCCATCATGAGAATTGTTTTGGTTTTGTCATCATCATCGTCATCATCGTCGTCGTCATGGTTGTTTTAAACGTTAGCACAGTCTGATTTCTCATAGAGCTATTCTAGTTTTCCTTCAGACTCATCCCTCCTTTCCTTGTGTAAACTTATTATATGTGGGACTGCCTACCAGTGAGTCATTTTAAAATTACATATATTCCAAGTCTGTTCCAGGCATAAAGCAATGGCCTTTGTTTTACTAACTTTGGAATGGAAAGAGTCTCTCAAAAACTTTTCTTTTTATTTTCTCTCGTTTTTTTTCCCCAAGATTTTATTTGTTTGTTTGCCAGAGAGAGAGGAGCAAGTATGATTAGGGGGAGTAGCAGAGGGAGAGGGAGAAGTAGGCTCCTGGCTGTGAAAGGAGTCCAACGTGGGACTTGATCCCAGAATCCTGGGATGGTGACCTGAGCCGAAGGCAGGTGCTTAACAGACTGAGCCACCCAGGCACCCCTCTTTCTATTTTCTAATATGTGTCTTTGAGGCTGTAATTCCCTTCCAAATTCCACTTTAATTATAGTCTACTTATTTCCACAATAATATTTTCATTATCCATTATAGGTAGTTAGTAATGTTCATTATATTTTCTCCTTCAACAAATTATTTGCAAGTGTCTGTTGTTGATGTTTCTAAATGTGTGCTGTTGACATGTATCTTTTTGCTCTTAGTTCTGGGTTCTATTGCATTGTGGTTAGAGGGTTATCCCTATGACACTGACTCTTTAGTATTTGTTGAAGTACTTTAGGCATAATATCTGCTCAATATTTTGCAAATACTCCATGTGAGCATGAAATACAGACATGCTCTGTTTGTTGGCTACAAAATTCTGGGTACATTCATCTGATGAGGGTTGTCTGTGTCTGTGTTGGCCCAGCTTTCTATAGAGCTCTTATTTCTTTCCTGATCTTTCTATTTCTGAGAAGTATATTAAAATCTCTGTGATGATTATGAACTTGTCAATTCCTAATGGAATTTCTAAAGATTTTTTCCTCATTGAGCAACTACATATTCATTCACTTAAATTAGATCTCATTAAAAGGACACAGAACTAAACATTATATTAAATAGAAGTCTAGACAAGATGGAGATTTATTATTAGAGGAAAAAAAAACCCTCACTCCCCAAATCATCTAGAGCGAGTATATGTCATTCCAATGTCCTCATTCTCCTCATCCATAGAAATGAATTCTTTCACTGCTTCTCACTTGAGCCCCAACTTCATAGAAATAAATACTAATTTGACTTTAATTGAATAATCATTGATACATGGCACAATGACCTGAAGACCGAGAAAGATAATGAACCATCCCTGTATTATTAATTGTGACTTTGGCACACAAAAACACAAGAAAATTCAGTTAATGAAAACCCCATTCCCATTTCCTGCGGCCGTATTATACCCCACTGAAGAACGAATCTCTAACAAAAATAGTAGTAGGTCCTGGATATTGGCCACTTCCTTTCAGCAGCACATTCTAGTTTAGTAAGGAATAAGATTTGGCATTGTCATTTAATGCTTACTTAAAGAAAATCTGATAATTACTTTTATTATGGCAGTGATTTTGCTATTATCACTCTTACTATTGTATGGGAATAATAATGATCAACTCTTAGGATTTTACTCTCTGAACATATTTTTATTGCTAAAATGGTTTTTATTTCTAGGTGAGTCAAACTCCTCCTGTTCTTTCTCTGTCTTCACAACTACAACATAAGTTCCACGAGGCAGGGCCCTAATTTGCTTTCCCTAGAGCGATGTGTGTTAAAGATGCTGAACACATACGTGTCCATCAGAGATTGGAATCAGCGAAGATCTGAACATCTAGCTTACCTAGACCCCTTGTGTCCAATTTTAAAGCCTGTGTCCATAGCATTTGCCTTGATAGCTTTCACTAAAGGGCAGGGACCCCAGCATTTATTTTCCAACGTCCCATGCCTCACCTCGGAGTCCCTGAGAGTCAGCTCGGGGGCCGGCAGGTCGAGGACAAGAGAAAACAGAAAAGGTTGTTTCAAGTACGGAAAGTGAAGCCCTAATTATCTTGAAGTGAGTCGTCAAACAGAGAGCCAATGGTGATTATCCCCAAATAAGAGGCCTCCTCTCCAGGCCTTTAATTTGCGGGGCCCATAACATAATCTGGTTTCTTCAGGGTCCTTGAAAAGAGCCTTTGTTCACCTGGTGACATAACCCCAAAGGAAGGGCACAAAGGAATGAGCTAAACCATTGTGAATCAAAGAACCAAAGCAGAGAGGCAGACTGGACGGTCTCTGGAATTAACCACAGGCGTCATTCTCCCTGGAGCACAAGCATCCTCAGAGCCTGCCCTTTGGCTCCAAGAATGGCCTCCTCTTCCCGGGAGCCCACGGAGGAGCTGCCTTGCTCATCCAATATACATACCCTGCACCTGGCCTGCTGCTGCTTGCAGCAGGCCGGCTCAGTGTGACCAAGTGGGAAAGCAGACATAAGGACGAATTTTGCAATTGCAGGGTTATAGGGAAGTTCTATTTTTAATTTCTTGAGGAATCTCCACACTGTTCTCCAAAGAGGCTGCACCAACTTGCATTCCACCAACAGTGTAAGAGGGTTCCCCTTTCTTCACATCCCCTCCAACACATGTTGTTTCCTGTCTTGCTAATTTTGGCCATTCTAACTGGTGTAAGGTGATATCTCAATGTGGTTTTAATTTGAATCTCCCTGATGGCTAGTGATGATGAACATTTTTTCATATGTCTGATAGCCATTTGTCCTCATTGGAGAAGTGTCTGTTCAAATCTTCTGCCCATTTTGTGATATGATTGTCTGTTTTGTGTGTGTTGAGTTTCAGGAGTTCTTTATAGATCCTAGATATCAACCTTTTGTCTGTACTATCATTTGCAAATATCTTCTCCCATTCCTTGGGTTGCCTCTTTGTTTTCTTGACTGTTTCCTTTGCTGTGCAGAAGCTTTTGATTTTGATGAAGTCCCAAAATTTATTTTCGCTTTTGTTTCCTTTGCCTTTGGAGACCTATCTTGAAAAAAGTTGCTGTGGCTGATATAGAAGGGATTACTGCCTATGTTTTCCTCTAGGATTCTGATGGATTCCTGTCTCACGTTGAGGTCTTTTATCCATTTTGTCGAATTTTAAAAAGTATTTCCACCTTTTCAGTTGGTAGGCATTTCTTGAGCATATAAATTAATTGTAAGGAGGGGCACCTTGCAGGCTCAGTTGCTGGAGGACATGACTCCTCATGTCCGTGTTGTGAGTTCGAGCCCCACGTTGGGTGTAGAGCTTCTTTAAAAAGTAATGAATGGGTGGCTCAGTGGTTTAAGCCTCTGCCTTCCGGCTCAGGTCCTGATCTCAGGGTCCTGGGATCAAGCCCCGCATCGGGCTCTCTGCTCAGCAGGGAGCCTGCTTCCCTTCCTCTTTCTTTGCCTGCCTCTCTGCCTACTTGTGATCTCTCTCTCTCTGTCAAATAAATAAATAAAATCAATCTTTAAAAAATAAAATAAAAAATTTAATAATAATAATAATAATAATAAATAATAAATAAAATAAAGTAACTGTCAGGAGCCTGGATTCCAGACTTAGACGGAACTATGCTCCTTCAGTCCTGTCTCTGCTGGTTTGCAACCTTGGAGAAGTAACTTACCTTTCTGCACCTCCTTTTCTCAATTTTAATACAGGGAGAACATTAAAACCGATGTCATGGTGGTGGTGTGAGGATTTAAGGGTTGGTTTTTGTAAGCCTCTTAGCGCAGTGCCTGGTAGGTAGTCCTAACCGATGGGTGCCAGGCTGTGTAATGGTCTCTGTCTAGATACTCCAGTTCAATAGTTCCTCTTAGGGGCCCTTATGGAAGGGAAGTCAAGGAAGCGAAGCTCCCAACTCCTCCTGCAGAACTTTCTTGGGATCTGGGAACCCCGATGATGGACTCACACTTGAAGAGTTTCTGGGCTCCCACCAAAGGCCAAGAAATAGCCACTACAGAGGGTTAGTTGAAGGGTGGAAAGATTTTCTGGACAGAGACAAAGGATCAGGATGAAGAACAAGGGCTTTGAAGATAGGCGGATATGGCTTCAAATCCCAGCTTTGCACTTTGCCGGCTGTGCCATCTGGGGGAAGATACTGTGCCTCTCTGAGCCTCAAATTTCTCATCTATAGAATACAGCTATGATAATATTTATCTCTTAGTTTGGTAAGATTTGAACAAGCTAACGGTTGCAAAAAGCCCAGGATAATCTCTGGCACAGAATAAGTGGTCAATTAATGGGGGTTTCTTACCCTAAGACACAAGGGGTTAAAAACCTAAATCCAAATCAGGCCTTGTTTAACAAGAAGTGGGAGTATATCAGATTCTTCGTTAGTAAGAAGATAGTATTTTACTTATCATTTGTGTCCCTGATGCCCTAGCATATCGCACGGGCCCTTACCCAGTCAACAGTTGACTCTTCCAGGAACTTGTGCCTGTCCATCTCCTTTACGGGCCTCAGTTTCCCTTCTTGCAGCAAGACGGTGATCTTCATCAGGACTTCTGAGTGACTTTGATGGAATGATTTGACCAATCTGTGGGTGGGAGGAGTACACATAATCATGGTGTCACTATTACAAAATCCAACACTGGAGTCCCCTCTTACAGCTTGGAACTACAAAACAGAAAACAGTTCATGGCCTTCTGAAATGCAGATCTTAATGCTGATAACAACTAGATTCTAAATGGAGGCCTTCTAGCCCAAATTCTTTATGGAGTGCTTTAGGGGAAATGGACGTGTAAACCCGAACAGGGATTGAGGTGGGCATGTGAGGATCTGTTAGAATTTTGCAAAAATGCTAATCAGACCCCCGGTGTCTAAGCTGCCAAGTCAAGTCACAGCAGCTTTGACCCTCCGTTTCCAGTTCTGCTCCCCTCAGCTCCCTAACTACAGCTGTAACATGATAACTCTGTGCCAGCTGCCGCCAAACTTACTGGAAAACATACCAACAGAAATTCTTTCCCAAAGACAGATGATGATGGCCTTTCTCTCATACTTTGTGGTACACACACAGTGCCATGATTTATACATGCTCACAGAGCCTGTGCTCTGTGCCCCCAAGTACCCCCAGGGAACCCCTGGACTGGTCCATAGGATTCACAAAGCACTTACTGAATGCTTGGCCCTACTGAGTGTTATTGGTGATATGAAAAGGTGGGTAAGTAAGCCTAAATTCTAGGAAGTGTTACACTATGGCACAAACAATGAGGGATGTTGGTAATAAATGTGGATTCTATTTGGCTCCCATCTTGGTCAGCTGGAGCTGCTATAACAAAATACCACAGACCGCACAGTTTAAACTTATTTCTCACAGTTCTGGAGCCTGGAAGTCCAAGATCAAGGTGCCAGCCAGTCAGGTTCCTGGGGCAGGCCCTCCTCCTGTGTTGCAGATGGCCATCTTCTTATTGTGTCCTTACTCTGTACAGAGAGAGAGAGAGAGAGAGAGAGAGAGAGAGAGAGAGAGAACAAGGGCTTTTGTCTCTTCCCGAAAGGGCACTCACCCCATCATGAGGACCCCACCCTCATGACCCAATGACTTCCTAAAGGTCCTACCTCCAACACCATCACATTGGGAGTTAGGGCTTCTCCATATGAAATGGGGGTGGGATGCAATTCAATCTGTAGTAACTCCTAATTAAACCCTTTCCCACATTCTCTCCTTTTCTAGTACATTTTCCTGCTACAGCCAAAGCAAGATTTCCAACTCATTCTCTGGATTAAAACTGTCCAGTGATCCTATTGCCTTTAGAATCTAAGGATGCAAGCTCCTTAGCCTGGCCTGTAAGCCCCTATGTGGTCTGTTCCACCCCTACCTCCACCTTGGCTACCCAGCCTCCTCTCTGGACAGCTGGTTCCCATGCTTAAAGTCCAGACCTTCTTTGAGTTCCCAGCCTGTCCTGTCTGCTACCTGCTAACGTTACGGTCCTCCCCATCCTACGTCTCATCACATGTTACCATGGTTACCTCTGTAATTGCCTACCTTCAGGGGTTCTCTTCCCTTTTCATTAACTGAATTTTCTTGTGTTTTTGTGTGCCAAAGTCACAAACCATGATAGAAGACATGATAGACAAGAAGCTCCTCAAGGCCAAGAGACTGGTTTCATTGACTGCCAGAACCTCAGCACCGAGGAAAGTGTCGAGTTCATGATAGGGGCCCAGTCATGAATGCAGGAGTGAATAAGGAATGTCATCCCCTGCAGGCTGCTTAATGTCCCTCTGGGGTTTAGATTCCTCCTCAGTAACACCAGGGCTGCTGCAAGGATGAAATGAGAAGACAGGTTGAATCTACCAGGCCCACACCTGGCATAAGGTGGGTACTCAGCACATCTGCGGTTCTCTTCCCTTTTCCTTTCCCCCTAAAGTTCTCACTAGAAAGCCCAGACTCACCGACATGACCTGAATGCAAGACACGATAAAGCCAAGCGGAAGACTGTGCAGCCTTGATGTTAAGAGATTTAGGGAAGATTTTCTGAAATTGGTTGGACCTGGGGTTGGGATGCAAAATCGCTAGGGTGCTTAATGGGTTACTCCCCCACATTTCTCACATTTAAAAGATCTTTATTCTTCACTGTGGCAAAATAAGCATAACATGAAATTTACTATTTTAACTATTTGTAAGCGTTGAGTAGCACTGACTTCATTCTCACTGTCCTGCAACCATGACATGGACACATCTCTAGAACCTTTTCAGCTGCAACAGAAGTTCTAGCCTCATCAAATACTATCTCGCCACCCCTGTCCCCTCAGTCCCAGTAACCACCACTCTACTGTCTGTCAGGATGAACAAGACCACTGTAGGTACTCATTATCAGTGGACCCATATATGGTTTGTTCTTTTATGTTTAGTTTATTTCACTCAGCACAGTGTCCTCAAGGTTCATCCCTGTGATAGCAGTGGCAGAATGCCCTTGTTTTGACCGCTGAGTATATGTGTACAGACCACATTTTATTTCTCCACTAATCCATCAGTGGACACGTGGGTAGTTTCCAAATAATGTTGTTATGATCATGGGTGTACCTGTGCTTGTTCAAGGACACACTTTCTATTCTTTACGGTATGTACCCCAAAGAAGAATTGCTGGGTCATAGGGCAGGTCTCTGTTTAAATTTTTTGAGGAACCGCATCACTTTACATTCCCACCAGCAAAGGTACTGGGGTTCCGATTTCTACACCAACACTCCAGGATCTGTTATTCCTGTTTCAATTTTTCTTTTGTAGTAGCCACCCTAATGGCATTTCCCAGATTTTCAAGCAGCACTTTAGCAGTCCTCAAAACCCCTCTCTCTACACTCACCCTGTGAAAATTCATTTAGGACGTCCAACACACAGGCACTCTTGGAACTGTGGGCCTTGTGAGTGAGCAAAATTAATTCCCTCCTCTGACATGCTAACTGGGAGAGAAGAAATAGGCAAATCTAGGCAAATGACAAGTAACATGTCAGACGGTGACACATTCTGTGAAGCACGATAAAGCGTCCCCAGGATGATGGGATAGCATGATCATGGGCTGGGGGAGGAGGGAGTGGGTAGGATTTCAGATTTGTTTGTCATGAAAGCCTGACTCTCTGAAAGACTGGTTTTTAGCTCCTCGTGAGAATTAAGGAAAACGAAGCTCAGGGAGGGTACGTGACTTGGCAAGTTTGGGCAGCTAAGGTGGGAATTCAGCCTCAGAGGTGCCTTCCAGACAACTCCGTAAGCCACACACTTCTGACTTGTGTAACCATTGCTATGTGTGTTGTCCTTCAATACCAAGTTTTAAAAACTACTGTGTGCTTTACCTCAGAATTTGTCATTTTTAAAGGACACCACACACTGTCTGTCTTCTGTTACTCTGGGAGAGCTGAGGAAGTGAAGTGTTGGGTTCAAAAGATGGAAAGATCTGAACCAAAATGGCTTGGAACCACTGGAGGACTGGAAGGGCGCCATGGGGGCCTCCGCCATGAGCTTAGCTGTTGCGTTGGACCGCCTGCTGGGCTGGGGCCAGGGCCCAGCTCCGCGCCATTTTGCTCTGCTCTGTAGCTGCTGAGGCCAATCTTTTTCTCTCAGGCCACTCAGGAGACAGCAAACAGTGAAGGGGTTTTCTCCTCTCTCAGGTCCCACTCCTAGCCAGCATGCCTGCCTCAATATCACCGGGCCAACCCAGGGGAGATGTGGTTTCCTGAAGAGATGAATCATTGTAAGAGCCGCAAGGTTACAAATGGGGTCAGGCAGTCACTCAGAAGTTGCAATAAAGTTTGGAATCTGAAATAAAGGCCTCCTCGTGCTCAGGAAATCGAACGGCTGCCCACAAAGGTGTCTGCAGACAAACTCTCTGCGGGTCACCAGCCAGTGCTTGCGATGACCAAATGACTCATTCTCTAAAGAACACTTCGGGCTGCTGCTAATGATTTCCCCGCGGGTCCCTGAGGTTCAAGTCACGCTGGAAGACTGACACCGCGACAGAGGCAGACTTTTAGATAAGATCTCAGGGTTGGGGTTGTTGGGGACAAAATATTTAGGAGTGTTTCCTCATCATAGAGCCAACCGAAAGGTCAGACTCCATTCATTCATTCACTTCTTCATTCATTCACTCACGAAAGTTTTTTTTTAGCCCCAGCTAGGTAACAGAATACAATGTACGATGATATAATGTTGTGGAAGACATTGTCCCCGCTCTCAGGGGCTCACGCCTTCCAGATGGGGAGGTCCACCTGTTCACAGACCCCTATCACAGTGGGACCAGTGTTCCAAAGGAGGGATCACTTTGGGAGTGGGGACACATATACCTGGACCCATGAACAGCGGTTCAGATATATGTTGGGTACAAGGGACATTTCCCAGCAGAGTGAGGTCTGAGGTAAATTTGGAGAGAACATGCGATGCAAAGACACTGGGACATGAGATCCTGGTGCATTTGGTGGAGAGGATGGAGGAACGCAGAGAAGAGAACAGGGCCAGGACATGGAAAGCCATGGTGCCAAACTGAAGATGAGACAGGAAAGCATTCCGAATATAGAAATGACATGGTGAGACTTGTATTTTAGGGTGATCGGAACGCAGGGTGATGGAGGAGGAGAGATTGGAGGCTGGGACACCAGGGATAAGGCAGTCAGGTTCACAAGAGGGAACAGGAGCTTAAATGGTGGGAACAGGCATGAAGCAAAGTAATAATAGATTCCAAGAGCCACAGTTGACGTCCTTTGACAATGACTGAGAGGAATCCAGGAGGCCTGGAGAGTTGGCAATGCCACCACTGAAGCCAAGACTGGAGGATATTGGGAGAAAGTCAAATAATAATTCCTACCTCATAAAGCGTTCATGGAGGTTATGAACTGTGAATGGCATAGATCCAGTTCTCCAGAAGCAAAGGCTGAGTGAAGAGTGTTGGAGCTCAGGATGGTTACTGAGGACAAGGCCAGTGGAAAGATGAGGAGCCGCGGTCCAGGACACCGGGAATAGGCACCCAGCAGTGAAGGTCCAACAGAACCTCAGTCAACAGATCAGAGGGTTTGAGATGAGGTTGCTCATTATAGTGTCCCCCACATCTTTACACCCCTGCCTGGCTCAGTCCCCGTTTGCAAGCAGAGAGAAGAGGTGGCCTCGGGTGATGATGCCCTCTGTAGCTGAGGCAGACACTGGAGGAGCTGACAGCAGGAGAGAGTCTGCAGATCAGATCCCCATACCCGGGCAGCAAGTCCTGCCTTAAAGGAAGACATGAGGGGCACCACTTTATTTAGGCTACCTGAGGGGAGCCCCTGGTACAGGACAGGTAGTTAAGGTCAGTGACTCTTCACCTGTACCTGATTGTTTCTTGAATATTATCAATGCAATCACCAGGTCACTCTCTCAAAGCCCATGGAGAATCTAAAGGATTATTAATACTATTGTTTCTTTGTTTCCTATTGAATTTCTGCAGAAGAATGTCTTCGTGATCCCCGCTCTCAGATCCAAATACTGATAACCCTCTCCATGCCGATGTGGCTCCATGGCCCGGCAAATGTGGTGGAAAGGCGGTGGTGCACCCCCTCCTGGTGTCCTTTGGGCTCTGATGGTTTCAGTGGCAAACCCTTCTTGGTAGCAGACAGCTTAGAATATATCATGGCAGAGGGCCATGTGGATTATTCCCTCCTTCAACCTAGTCTACACCACCACCACCACCGGGCACCCACCACATCCCCAATTCAGCAACACTCAACTTCACATGAACCGGTGCCCCCAAGTCAAAAGCACGCCATGCCGGGTTCATACCACAAACACACTAGCCCAATAGATAACCCCCCAAACAAGCCCTCTTTGGGGTTCATCAAAAATACCAACATCCCTTTTCAAATGCTTTGGGTTTGAGAAAACCCCAAGCGAATGCCAAACTGTTGGCATTATATAGTTCATCCATAATTTAAGGGAAATCCAATCCATGTGCCACTGGTTTGTTTGCCATTAGATTGTCATGGTGTTGCTACTGGAGAAACATTTCTGATCTCCAGTGCTTTGTCTGAAGCAGGCGCTCTCTGGACAACACAGATTAGCAATTCCTAACTTTGGAGGGGTGGGGGAACTGGGAATCATCTTTTTGGAAAAAGTGCATGCATGCAAACTCTGGATCTAATTTCGCAAAGTTTACAGGTCTTCTTGAGGCCAGTGAAGATCCCAGACTCCAGAAGACAGAGTTTGGAGAACAATAATAATTGTCTTAAAAAATCAAGAGGGACATGATAGAAAAACCCAGGTTTGAAAGTTCCCCTCGCTGTTGATTAGATATGCTACTCTAATCATAAGAGCCCTCCTGGGTCTCTGAGACTCAGTTTCCCCACTTCCAAAGTATGGCTAATAATACCCTACATAGCTATTTCAAGGATTAAAAGCAATAATAACCATAAAATGATATGCGATTATCAGGCAGGAGTGGGAGCTTCCAGTTCATATCACAACATTTAGGAGTTTTCAACTGCTAAATGTTGAATTCGTCTACATCAGACAAAGCTCTGGGGATGTCACCTGGCCAACTTCAATGCACTTGAGCCCTCTTGCAGACTTCTTCACCACAATTTAGGACGTCAGTTTCCTAAGTTATTGCTGAAAATGCCTGATCTCATTGACTGTGTATATTTAAAGGACTATAATTTGGATTTTCTTATTTATTATAATTGTATAAAGAGATACCTGTTCATTTAGGAAAAAATCATAAAATGCAAACTACCCGCAGAAAATAAAAATCTTCCACCATTCCATCAACCCAAAGAAATAGTACATATTCTGACATGTTTATAATCAGTGATAGAAATGCAAATATATCCCCAAGTTTCCACAGCAACCTAGGTACACAAATGAGGTCACATCCTCTTACCTGCAGCTATCTTTGCCCCCATCTGCTGATGTCTCTGATGCATCTCAGGCAGCCAGGGGGAAGTTTAGATAGGCTCACCATAGGGCCCTCCTGTTTTACTCTTCTGTGCCCATTACTCTATGCCCTATTTAGGAAACATCTCCAGGACAGTTCACCACTGTCCTCTGAGACAGTGGTGACATCTGGACCAAAAGCCTGTCTTTTGATGCCCCTGAGGGACCTGAGGCCATCCTGAGAGCCAGGAACCCTCAGTAGACTGGGGCCACAGTACAGAGCAGGGAAGTGTGTGATACTTTATAATAAGAAATGTATGTTTGATTTTTGTCATTTCTGGCCAAGAGCTCTGAAAACCCTTGGAAATTTATAGGTGAGAGAAATAAAGGTGTTTTGTGTTATATTAAGGAGATGGCTCATGGACCCCACCTAAGGGAGAGGACTGGTTGCCAGAGGAATTAGACAGTTGGAACTCTCAATCCCACCTCCCTGGCATCAGGAGAGGGGCAAGAGGTTGGATGTATCACCAATGACCAATTTGATCCATCATGCCTAAGTCAGAAGGCAGGACAGGTTTGGAGAGTCTCTGGGTTGGTGAACACTTGGGATATGGGAAGAGCAGTGGGTACCCCTTTCATAACAAACTGATCATCTAGCAAGTAAACTGTTTTTCCTGAGTTCTGTGTGCCACTCAACAGATTAATCCAACCCAATAAAGTGGGGGTTGTTAGAACCCACCACCTATAGCCCTGTTGTTCAGAAGCCCAGTTGACAAATTGGACTTGTGACCGGCATCTGAAGGTATGGGGGTTAGGGTGGGGTAACCTTATAGGACAGAGCCCCTACATTGTGGGATCGGATGTTATCTTCAGGTGGAGTGTCAGAACTGAGTTGAACTCCAGGACATGAGGCTGGTGTCACAGAATTGCTGGCTGTTGTGTGAAAAGACCCACACACACATTGGACTTAGTCATCAGAATCACCGAAGAGAGAAAGGCCCGTCTCCTCCATCCATGTGCCAGCTTGTCCTTTGGGCCTGCCACTGTTGGTAATCCCCAGGTCACAGGGTCCTGGCACAGAGCTCCTTCAGCAGTCACAAGAGCCCCCCTTTCATCCCAGGAACCCCAGGACAGGCCTGGGGATGGGGGAAAGAGCTGGGGCTCAGTGAGTGTGCTGTTCTCCCCTCGGCTCCTCCCTATTTCTTCCCCAAATCTCCTTCTGGTGTCTTTCTCCACTGAAATAAACTCATGCAATTAGACACTTGCTAATAAATTCATTTAACACAGAGGCATGTGCACATCCCAGGGGTTCAGCCTCAGCTGGGACACAGGTAAGTTTTATAAATTGGGAATCATAATTTATATGTCCTCTAGCATCATGTGCACCTCTACCTGTTATCAGAGATTCTCCAAAAAACAGCATTTTTAAATTTGCTGCTTACTATTATTGCATCTAATTCTTTTACTCCCAATTTATTTAAGCAATACCATACTTGGGGGTTTGTATATGTGTGTGTATAAACAACATTGAAATAAATGCTTTTGCACATTTATGCAGGCACAGAAGTCCCGGTGGTCCCACTACCTTTCTCTGGGACTGTGAAGACAAGCACCCTCCCCAAAGGTCAGCCTTCTCATTCACACATGGATGTTCTCCAAGGCTCCTTTCACATTTCCAACTCTTAAATTAAAACTAGATGTTTTTCATGCTCTTGGAAGAGAAAGTCTTATCTAAGATGGAAAGGCATGCCCTCAATGAATTGTCAAGGTCAAGTCTTGATCACAGATTGTCAACTGTTGGCCTCTGGGCTCAATCTCCTCATAGACTTGCTTGAGTTGGCCAGGGCCACCCTTTGAAGTGAAATTTGAATCCTTTAGGCACACACTCTATAGTTTTCCCAATGGCACCATGGTTTTCATTGTGTTGCTGTTGCATTGTTTGCATATCATAGCATCTGACTCCTACAGTCCTTTGAGTTGGCTCCCAATTTATATCTCGGCCAATGACTTTGGTCTTCCCATTTAGACTTCCAAATAATTCATCAATGAATCAAACTGATCAAGTGCTTATTGAGCACTTGAGTATGTACTGACTTATGTGCTTCTTTCTGAGCATGCCACCATCAACAGCAGGTCTGGGCTTTTATGGAATTCACAGACTGGAAGGAAATGGATGACTGACACACAAATATACACATACTACAGAAATGTCTTCACAGAGCTATGCACCCATCACCCCCCAAGCAATTTTAGAACATTTCCCTTGTCCCGAAAAAGAAATTTTGCACTTCTTAGCCATCATTCCCTCAATCTCCTCACTGCCTCCTGCCCCCGACAAGCATTAACCCACTATCAGTATCTATAGATTTTCCTCTTTGGGGTTGCATAGAAATGGAGTCATACAACGTATGGTTTTGTTGGCTTCTTTGTTGCAGTGTAGTGCATCCAAGGTTGAGCCACGTTGTGACATGAAATAGCACATCATTCCTTGTTATGGCTGAATCATATTTAATTGTATGGCTAGACCATGTTTTGTTTCTCTGTCTGTTGATTTGAGCTGCGTCCACTTTTTGCCTACTATAAATAAAGTTGCTATAAGGATTGATGTGCAAATTTATACGTGGACACATGCTTTCCTTTTCCTTGAGTATCTACTTAGAAGTGAAATTGTTAAATCGTGTAGTAACTCTTTGTTTACATGTTTTCCAAAGTAGCTACCCCATTTAGCAATCTCACCAGCAGCCTATGAAGGTTCCAGTGTCCGCACATCCCTCGCCAACTTTTGTTTCTTTCTATCTTTTGATTTTAGCCAGAAGGTAACTAGAAAGTGTTGGGGTTTTGATTTGCATTTATCTGATGGCTAATATTGTCAAGCATCTTTTCATGGGCTTATTGGCCACACGTACATCTTCTTCATAGAAATGTCTGTTCTGATCATTGTCCATTTTTAAGTGGGTCACTGGTCTTTTTTTTTTTTTTTATTGACTTAGAAGTGTTCTTTGTGGCCTAGATAAAATTTGTTATCAAATATGTGATTTGGAAAAATTTTCTCCCATTATGGGGGCTGTCTTCTTTCTTTCTTTTCTTTTTTCTTTCTTTCTTCCTTTCCTTCCTTCCTTCCTTTCTTTCCTTCTTTCTTTCTTTCTTTTTAAAGATTTTGTTTATTTATTTATTTGACAGAGAGGGACAGAGAAAGCATGAGCAGGGGAACAGCAGGCAGAGGGAGAGGGAGTGGGAGAGGGAGAAGCAGACTCCCCGCTGAGCAGGGACCCTGATGTGGGGCTCCATCCCAGGACCCTGGGATCATGACCTGAGCTGAAGGCAGACTCTAAATGACTGAGCCATCTAGGCACCCCTGTCCTTTTTCTTTCTTGACGACATCTTTTGAAACACAAAAACTTTTAATTCTGACTGTATCTATTTTATCTGTTTTTCTTCTGTTGCTTGTATTTGGGGCCTTATATCTACCTCCTTTTTTTCCTTTGCGTTTATGACATTTTCCCTTTTCTATTTTCCCCTCCTACTCATCCTTTGGGAACTCATTCTCAAAATCTCTCCCCGAGGCAATTTTCTCCAGTCTCCACAGCAGAGCTAGGGGCCTTCCCTGTGCTCCCCCCATGCCCAGCACTTCCCCTCTTGGATCTGTCTATTTGGCTTTTCCAGGATCCTGGAGCTCTGAGAGGGAAGGCCTGTGTTTTCCTTCCCGCTGAGCACCCCAGGCCCAAGACAGGGTAGCTCTTCATAATGTTGAAAGATAGAAGGGAGAAAAAAGGATGTAAAGAGTGGCCTGAACAGAGTGTGAGGACAAGAGGGACAGGCTGTGCCTGGGGACCAGAAGGGGGTACCTTTGGCTGATGACACATTTAATACAGGGCAAGCCAGGAGTTGTATGTGAGAGGTAAAGCTGAGAGATGGGAGGTGATTATATTGTGAGGACCTTGAATTCCAGGATTAACATCTACAATTTTAGACCCAAAAGGAAGCCATGCAAGCCCGGATCTAGAATGTCATTTTCTTCTGTGAGGTAAGGGAAAGGGGAATAAACCGAAATCTTCTCACTACCTCCTTTCCCACCCCCGGAATCCCACGTGTTTTAAAATCTCTAGGTGCCCTGTGGATAAAAGAACTCTTGGGATCTGGAGTTAAGTGACTCCTCCCCCAGATCTGACAAATTTGCTGTGACCTTGTGCAGGTCACTTAATTTCTCCGGGTTTCGGTTTCCTTACTGCTGTACTAATTAGTATGTTTTGGCTCTAAGCTGGCAATTAAAAGAAGGTTATTTTGGAAGGTTGACAGGGGCCAATGGACTCGAGGGGCATCTGGATAGCAGGCATAGAGCACAGAAAGGATTCAGGACCCTTAGTTCCAGAGATCGGAAAGCAGACCCTCGCGGGAGGCCAAGTAACAGAACAATTGGTCCAAGAAGCACTCAGGGGTGGAGAAGAGCCCCGTCCTGTTTCACTTCCTTGATTTCTTTGTTTAAGATTCCACTTCCAAAAAAAAAAAAAAAAAAGACACAGGAGCTGGCTCTGTCTCCACCACATAAGGATAGGAGCAAGTCATCAGGCGATCAGGAAGCAGGTCCTCACCAAAAACTAAATCTGCTGGAATCTTTATCTTAGACGTCCCACCATCTAGAACTATGAGAAATAAATTCCTTATTGTTTAAGCCACCTAGTCTATGGCATTTTGTTATGGAAGACAAAGCAAACTAAGCCAGTGGGAAAACATGGTGATATTCAAATAAAATCTATACATTAAAAAAAAAAAAAAAAAGATTCCACTTCCAGGCATGGAGGGTCCACTGGGCTAGCTGGGGAATTGCCCTGGCCCCTTGACCAGGGGAGGATGGGAATCTCAAAAACCTCCGTCATCCTTGTATCTAACAAGGAAGTTATAATTCCTCAAAAGTTCAAGGTGAAGGGCAAAGAGATCCCACTCTCACACTGAATAAGCATTGTAGCCACAGCAGTGAGTAGAGGGCTTGGAGTCATTACCGTCAAAGCCCTTTCCACACCTGACAATTCCTGAGCCTATAATTCTAAAGGGGGAGGGAAGTAAACATTTTTCTAGCTCCCAGAAAGCCAATGTTGGAATGGATAGTCTCCATTGTTGTAGACCTTGCTGAGTTCAATGTCCTCTCCTCCACCCCTGTGAAGAAGCAGGCTGTCAGACAGTACCGTTCTTGTACTGAAGGTTAGAGACCCCATCAATTTTACTGACAGGCCATCCCATGTTAAGCACCAAGTATCAGATACTGCTCTAAGTATTGTTAACTTGCTTTCTCAGTGAATCTCCCCAAAGGACCTTTTACGATCAGAGCTATACTCATTTTACAGACGAGGAACCTGAGGCTTGAAGTATGAAGAAACTTACTTAAGGTTACAGAATGGGTAGGTTCTGGAACCTAATTTTGAACTGAGACCTGTCTATTGCTGGATGAGCACTCCTGGGGAAGTTGAGAGCTTTCCATGGCTTCTCATGGGACCAGAAATGCTCAGCTGGTCCACATGGCCTGTTTGATCCCTGCCTTATGTTGTATTACAAGAGCCTTTACTCTCTTCTCCCAAATCACACAGGCTTTCATTAGCTTTATCAAAAACATCCAGTTGGCTCCCACTGCTTTTGCCTACATCACTTCCTCTGCTGGGAATTTGGCTCTCTGGTTCTTTACCTGGTCTACCTCTAGCCTCCTTCAGATCCCAGCCAGTGCTTCCCTTCCCTGACTCTCCAACTAGATGGACCATCCAATGATGAGTTCCTATCATCTTCCTTGCCGTGTATGGTGTTGCTTTTACTGATAAGGTTCTGCACTAATCTGTAAGCTTCGGGAGGACAGGTGTCCTGTGGTTTTTGCTCTCAAGCAAGTTTCTCATGTGTACCAAGTACTCAGGACATACTAGACCCTCACAAAACATAGATGGAGTGTAGGAACCATGCTACTATACACAGTCTACTTTGCAAATCTGGCTGAGCTCTCCAGAAAAGGGAAGGGCAACCAGGAGAAAGTTCTCGACCAAACTCTGCCTCAACATTCAGTCCATGCATGTTGGCATTGTGTCTGTAGAGTAACTAAAGAATCCTTTTTCCCTTTAAATTTGGTTGAAATGCAGCTCCTGCTCTAAGAGAGTGAAGGTCATTGGCTTAGATTCCTAACAGTTACAAATTGGGCACATGGTGACTATGGCTTCCCTTTGTTCTGTTCTCTCTTCCTCTCCCCAATCCCACAAATATTTTCAAAATCTACAAAGTGTTCATGAAAAACAAATCAAGTGGGTAACTGCAGATTCTCAGCTTCCAAGCCCCCTTTGGCCCCGCCCTGAGGTCCTGCTAACTAATCATTTGCAGACCCTTTGAAATTAAAGCCCCAGGAAAAAGTCATTAGATCAGTTGGGGCATTTTGATCAGGGGCATTTGGCCCTCCATTGTTTGTGACGCAGTTCTGGGAATATTCTGGCTTTCTTTGGTATCGATATTCCTCTAAATCATTTGCTTCCCAAATCTCATTAAAATAGCTGAAACAAACCAGCTACTGTTTGCACACCCGGTGCCTGTGATTTGCCAAAAATGCCTCTGTATTTAATAATCTTACAGAAGGGTGAACAATGGAATCAGAGCACTGTTGAAACAAATTGAGCTTTCATGACACCAAGATGCGCCCCCCAGTTCCAACTAATAGGCTAGGGTGTTGGACAGACACAAGCTTCTCGAGAGAAACTACTTCAAAGAAAACCATCGATGTCCTTGTAAAACTGAAACCCCATTGAGTCTGTCCTGTAGCCTGCAGCTTCTTTCAAAGATCTGAGCCATTTTGGTTGACAATGAAGTCTATTTTCACTAATTAACCAAATGTCAGCTATTTCTTAATTGTCATTGCTCACTTTTTAAAAAAAACAAATGTTGTAGAGGAAAGTAGTCAACAAAATCTCTTTGCATTGTATCTGCACAGACTGCAAACACCAGGGCAGAAGCACCACCACCAGTGGCTGGAACCCTGGAGAAATCAGCACGATATTCTCTAAAGAGGTGGGGCTATTGCAATTACATACAGGGTCCCCCAGTGGTTTTCCTCAAATTGCAATATAACCATGGCTGGTCTTTTCTTTTCATAAAGACCCTTCATTGACCTCATTTCACAGAATGACTTTTTAAAGCTAGAAGGAAACTCTGAGATCACCCTTTCCCAAACATCTCTCTCCCTGCCTGAACCTTTCAAGGATGCAGAAACCGAGATCCCCAGCCGTCCAATGAGCTGATGGAGATGCCGAGTTTATCACTAGAATGGTGTCCTAGGTCCTGCTCTGCCTCGACCTCTCCATGTGATCTCAGTATATGGTTCCTCCTTTTTGAGATTGTTTCCTTATCAGTAAAATGAGCCCATCTCTGCTGTAAGGTAGAAAACGGGTAACTGAGCAGATATCCCTCCAGAACACACACTGAAAGAAAATGTTGATTCCAGAGCCCCTGCCTAGGGGAGGAGGAGGGATAGGAGACCGTGACTGTCTGCAGAATATCTTCGTGATATCTGGCAAGTGTCATGGAGGGGTTTTGTTTGTTTGGTTGGTTGTTTTTTGTTCTTTGTTTCTTGTTTTCCCCAGCGAAGAGAATTTCCTTCTCGTTAATAACAGCAGCCACATTTACTGAAAGCTCACAACGTGCCAAGTCAAGTGTGAGTCATGAAGCTCTCAGAGCCCGTGGAGGACCCTCATCTTTGAGCCACTCCTCTGGTCCACGCGGTACTCACTGGACTGGGGTATGTCACCACCAGCCTCCCCCCCACCCCCGACTGCCACCTTCCATCTTTCCAGACCTGGCCCTTCTCCCTGCGGTCCTTTCTCTTTTCCCCCAGTTCCCAGCTCAAGGGAGAGAAATCTTCGAACCAAGACAGAATGAGCCTGGGCAACCCCAAGAGACACGGTGGGGGAGACGTGCCGTGAGTCGCTGAGCTTGGGGGTTGAATCGTGACAGCAGCTGTTGTTAGTTACCCGCCTAGCGCTGTTGTGTCTGTAGGTGACTCCCGCACATGGCCCGAGGCATTGTCACCAGTATCTTCATCCTCGCTGTGCAGACGGCAAAGCTAAAGTGCAGGCAGGTTCGGTAACCTGCCCAGGTGCCCACAGCCGGGCCACAACAGGATTTGGACCCAGACTAGCCCGAGAGCACCCTCTTCAGTGCATTTCAGAGACCCTGGCAGCGGGGAGCTACAGACACTTTATCTATTTCTTTTGGAATATTTTACCCTCCTCCCTCCCCCACCACCTTACTGACTTCTTTCACATTCGCTGAATGTCTACTCCATAAAGAGCTGGACTCTGCAATCGTCCGAGGCGGACAGCGTGCATCACACATGGTCTTTGCCTTGACAGACTCACCGCCTTGTGGGGGAGGAGGCAGGGGTACGGAGAACCACCGCGTGGTTTGACGGGACAAACAGAGTGCTGTGGGGGCACAGAGGAGGACTCAGTGACTCACATCTAATGGTTTCAGAGAGGTGGCTCTTAGGGCAGTCCAGCATACACAGAGAGGGAGCACTCTGGAGCCGGGGTCAGGGGACAGGTGCTGGTGCAGGGCCAGAAGTGTCCCTATGCTCCGGGCTCCCCCTGCCATCGGGTCTAGGCAGCCAGGCTGCTTCCCACCCTCTTATCACAGACAGGGACACCAAGCAGTTTATCTCCTGTCTTAGAGAGCCTGCTAAAAACAGACCGGCGGGATGTAACAACTTCAGCGGATGGCGTCTCGTCAAACTTCAGACCACCTCTCCAAGGCAGCTCATCTCCCTTGCCGGAATGCGGCCAGGAACTGGCAGTGTTCAAGTTAACTGCTATTGGGGGACATTTAAAAAAATAAAAGAGTCTTTTCCAAAAACAGGGAGGTATCTCTAAAATCCAAGAGTTCAGTCCTCGAGATCCAAGCCACCTAAGGTAGTTCCTTCTTCTGTTCAGAAGCTGAAGGCCAAGGTCAAGTGTTCTAGAGATTGACTTGTATGTCCGCAAAATGAGTAGGAGGTATGAGATCACTGTCAGGTGCGGTCCCTCAAGGACAGGACTAAAAAAGTCTAGTGGCTTCAAGGAGCGCAGTAGTGCCTGATCAGCTCAGAAATGACTCACTTTCTGTAATCATCAGAATCCGTGAATAACAGATCTGAAAGGGAAGTCAGAAAAAAATTTCATTCTACTGGAGGTGCATTCATGTTGCTTAGGGCTCATGCATTCTGGAACCCTCTGTGGAGAGCCACATTGTCAGGTTCTTTCTGCCTGAAATTGGTCGGATTTCTGCTTTGTATGGTGGGGTCCTCCCTGGGTGTTCCTGACTCGTTTTGGTTTAATGGATATTGAGAGAAAGTAGGAAGAAAGAGCTCTGGAGTCAGACCATCATAGTTAACCTCCCAGCTTTGACTCTCGGTGTCTTATTGTGCTGTGAAATGGGTCAGGTTACCTCATCTCCCTGTGCCTCTTTTTCTTCCTCTATGACATGGAGAAAATAAATTGCCTCATACTATCATTATGAAGATGAAGTAAGATATTGTCTATGAAGCCACCCAGCTGAATGCCTGCATGTAAATGGTAGTTCTTTTCTCTTGTTTGCGGAAGGCAAGTACATGTTATAGGCCTTATGATTAATTATGACTATAATTCTTTTTAAAATCATAGTATTTACATTTACAAGGAAATGTACCCTACTGTATATTATCATCCTGCATGGGTCTCATGCACACCTACGTGCAGCTCTGTGAAGTTGGCTAGACCAGGTGTGGTCTTCATTTTATGGACCAAGAGATGAAAGTTCTCACAGGGCACTTGACTTGCCTAAGTCAATGGCTGGAGCCATGTCTGCCATTACAGTTGTTGATTTCTTTCCCCTTCTTATTTGCAGTGGATCCAGCGGAGACGTGCGGCAGGGAATGCTTCCTCTTGAGCCAGTGCTGGGTGGCTGGCTACTGAGCTCACACACACCATCCCATGACCCTCCGTTCTGGGCATCTGTGGGCCTAGGTTTTGCCACGGATTTGTTTTTCCTTTGCCGTCTTGGGCCCAGTCCCAATTCTCAGCAAAGTTCTCTCATCTCCCCCATGTGAAGGAAAAGAATCATTCCATCTGTCCCCACAGACAGAAGCCAAGGCCAGCGTGGGCACTAGGCCAGGAATAGAATCAAGTTCTTCCCAGAATGCCCAGCTCCAGTCAACTTTCGGGCAATAGCAGAGTCATCAAGAAGGTGCAGGGTAGCCTCATTTGCTCTTCCCGGCAGACCTCTAGGGCCACAACTGGCAAGTGGGATGAGGGTAAATGCATGAAGCCTAGTAATTAAACACAACTCAAAATAGAACACGAAGTACCGACTCCTTGGAGAAGGAGGCACTGCACAAATTATTTGGTGTTACAAAAACCTTCCTTTTCCTCCTTATGACCTGAGATTCCATTTTCTCTGAGGATTCATGTTTGTTTATGGGGCTTGTGTGGGAGCACGTGGGTGGATGCGTTCACATGTGTGTGTGTACACACGTGCAACCTGGTCACATTTACGGCAATACCCGCTCTATGAACAACTGGGCATATAGAACAGCAAGACTGTAACCTGTGGGGAGGAAGACCTGCAGGGCTCTGAACGGTGACTTCAGGCCAACTGGACCCATGTTTTGGGACCCAGATGACCAGAGTACTGCCCCTCCCCCCACTGCAGACCCATGTTCACCTCTCCACAGATGAACCATGGGGGATGGGAGACTTTCCTAAAGGTGAGATGATACCCCAGAGTGTCCACAGATAGCCAGCAATAAAGTAAGAAGCATCCCACTGCTGATCTGGGGACACATAAGAATGGGTTGCTGGGGAAGAGAGAGGATAAGTATCCTTCCCAAGATAGACTAGGGCTGTAGTTTTCAAACTGCACAACAAAACTGATAGGTAGTGAAATCCATAGGGCAATGAGTAATAGAGGTTCTCATGACCAACTTTAGATTTAAAAAAAATGAAACAAAGAATAAAGCAGAATATATTGAATGACGTAAGAATAACTTTTGTTCCTAAAACTTTTATGTGATGCAACATATATTCTGAGAGCCTATAGCTAAAACAAGCTATTTCCTGAAAGGGAGGAAGGTAGATATATTGACATATATATATGAGTTTGGTACTATTTTCATTTTGGAAAGTTACTGCCTATCTAAGTGTTTACATATGTCTTTTTCTTTAAAAAGTCTTTGATTCAACAATGAAGAGTCTACATGTTCTGGAACCTATGGTAGGCTCCAGTTGCTACTAAGCTAAATGAAATGCAGCCCACGACCTAGCAGAGCTCACTGTTTGCTGAAGAAGACGGACTTGAAAACAGATGTAACAGGGACAACAGTAATCAATGCCCGAGGACTCACGACCTTCCACCTTCTCCTGTGACTGTGATGGGAAAAGATCCTGGCTTGTTGGTTCAGCATCAAGAAAGGTTGATGATGCGTAGGACATTAAAACTCATTTCACCTGTTTCTTTCTACCTTTTTTTTTTTAAGGTTTCCACTAGAAAATTTAAAATGATGTATGTGTTGGTCATTATACTTCTATTGAGCTGTGCTACTACGGACTATTATCTAACTATTAAATGAATAAGGTCCATCTACAGATATTGTCAAGGAAGATCGATGAAATGGTTCGATAAAAGGATAAAATGGATTGATAAAAGGATGATCTCAGGGGCGCCTGGGTGGCTCAGTGGGTTAAGCGTCTGCCTTCAGCTCGGGTCATGATCTCAGGGTCCTGGGATCGAGGTCCACATTGGGCTCCCTGCTCAGCAGGGAGCCTGCTTCCCTCTTTCTTTCTGCCTGCCTCTCTGCCTCCTTGTGATCTCTATCTGTCAAATAAATAAATATATATTATTTTAATCTTAAAAAAAAAAAAGAAAGGATGATCTCAGTAGTGACTGAGAAAGCAAGCTACATCAAGTTTGGGACTAGAGGGTGCTCAGATGTCGCAAGTGAGCTGTGGTCAACAGGAAGGTTCTTGTGATGTGTGAGCAATGTCAGGAAAAGCCAGTGGAGTGGTGAAACTGCCCTGGGGAGTGTCTGGGGGCTTGGGGAAGGGAGGATGTGGGAATTTGATATTTTACCGTATTTTTTTTCTGTTGATTTTAAGATAATAAGCGAGTATGCATTCTGCAACTTCTTAAATAGGAATTGATTATGGGACAGATGATCATTGCTGATGAGCTGACTGGGCTCTGGAAAATGCATCAGAACTGTGTTGACTGTTGGCCCATTTCATCTGGCTCCCGAGCATGCCCCCTATAGAACGTTTTTCCGTGGAGGCAGCTTCACACCCCATTTGATAAATGCATTGTCGATAGCTCAAGCCAACTGAAATAATGATGGGAGAAACTGGTATTTCTGCCAAGTACTGAGAACTGGATGATGCTGGCGAGTGTTTCCTGAAGCCAAAGGCAGGTTTCCTATAATTAGAAGCAATTTGCTAGAAAGTTTACCAGACTCTTCCAAAGCATACAATATGGCAAATTGTTAAAGGTTTCTTTATTTTTCCTTTCCTTTTCGTGACACATCACAGATGGAGAGCGTGGAATTCTCCCTTTTCCCGGCCTGGGGCTGTTATTTTAGAGAATCACGTCTTTGCCGAGTCAGTGGAGTGGGAAGAAGAAAACCAAATTTTTGTATCATTGTGGGAAATGGGAGCAAATTCAGAGTCTTATTCTAAACATTTTGATGCTAGAGTCCTTTCCAACTGTCTCCTCCGAGAGACCTCAGCTTTAGCCAAGCAGAATCTAGCAAGTGAAATAAACACCAAGACCAAACTCATCAAATTTCCATTCAGGGTATAAGGAAATAGGAAACTCAGACTGCATTTACACAAAGAACTGTTCCCATTTCTGGATTCCGGAAGCCAGCTGCAAAGGCCAGTGGTGCCAGGATGGGTAGACTAACATCTACCGAACACCTACTGTATTCCCAGCTCTATGCCAGGCACCTTGTCCACTCCGTAGAGCAGAGCCCTCACCATCGTCCCCACCCCACATCCACCTCCCAGCCCAACAGCTCTGTTGTAGGGACGATGACTGTTCTCAATGTATAGACAAAACTGAGACCCTGCAGGGCTAAGAAATTTTCCCAAGATCAGAGGCAAATCTAGGACATGACACAAGTCTGTTTCACTCCTAAATCAGTCCTCTTTCCACTCTACCCATCTGCCATGCTGTGGGAACCAGTCTGAAACCGATGGAAGGCTGGCTATCAATTCCAAGACTGACTATATGGGATTTACAGATCCTCCCAACTTGTGGTCTCTAAGAGAGGGAGCTGGAGCAGCCCGGCACCTCCTCCTGATCTAGGAGCTCTAGCTCTACAGCAGCTGGAACATCTGTCTTCCTCCCTGGGAGCCTTCTCACCCAGCTTCAGCTGCCCACTCTACTCCATGACATAAGCACTTCTATAGCCAAGTGGTCCTGGAAAGGCCTTCACTCTTCATATGTGGCTGTTTTCAACCCTGTGTTCTAACCACAGGTATACTGTCCTTTAGAACACTGGGAAGGTGACCTTCTGGATCCTGGTGTCCCATCAATCTGGAGGAGAGAGAATGGAGGTCATGCAAGGGGAACATGCAGTGTATATGTAAATTAAGGCTCAAACGAGAAAGGGTTTGACCATGGAAAGTTCTGGAGCATAGAAAGTTCTGGACCCATCTATCCTTCCATTACCCGTCTATCCAACCATCTTTCCATCTGTCCACCCATCCAGCTATTCAACCAGTGCTATCTCTGAGACAGAACAGAGGAAACAGCCCCCAAATGAACAGAGATTGTGTTAGGTTGGTGGGAGAATAGGATCTTTATTTTCATATCTTCAATAACAATTTTTTTTCAATGAGTTTTAAAAATGTCTCTGGAGCCTTGAAGAAGCTGGGGAAGGCTGATAGAAAGAGTGTAGGCTTAGACAAAGGCTTCATGATCTTACTTAAAGACGAAATCTAAAGCGGTCAAACTCATGGGGACAGAGAGCAGAGCGGCAGCTGTCAGGCTGTCGGAGACGGGCAGCTGCTGGTCACGTGGCACCATCATCCGTTATGAGAGGAGTGAGTTCCACATGGCGACCACAGCTAATAAGGCTGTATTTGATGCTTGAACTTTGCTAAGAGAGTAGCTTTTCAGGGTCCTCACCATGCACACGGGCAGACACACACACACACACACACAGAGAGAAATGATTAGAGGTGATGGAAAGGCACTGGAGCTGAATTAGAAGTAACATTTCACAATGTATTCACATATCAAAACATCACATTATACCCCTGAAGTATATGTAATCATCTTTGGTCTATCCAGAAGGAAAAAGTGGGCTTGGGCCATAGCGAGGTATGAAGTCAACTCTGGCTCCTTTACCAGCTGGGTGAACCTTGAGCCTCTTTCTTTTTGTTTCCTTGTCTGCCCTATGAGGGAAGCAATATTCAATTCCTCAGAAGTGAGGCATGAGTGAGATCTCCAAACCACATGGCACTTAGCGAGGGCTACCATAGGACCGATTGGGAGGCATTTGGTGAATGGGTAAAGAAGGAGTCGTCTGCAGGATGGTTTATGGGGCCTGTGTTACCCTAAAGTGATGAATTCTAATTGATTCCATAACCAAAGTCCTCCTTTTATTTTTCACGATTGAGTAACAAGTAGATTTCCCACAGGATAGAGGCTTTGCCTTCTAGAAAGCGAGAGGAAGGCAGGGGGTGATTCTCCAATGGCCTGTTGTAAACCTCTTTATCAAAATGAGCACATTTTCAGTCGATCTGCCTTTGAAACTCAGCAAGTCCAATTTGTCCCGGGGATGGGCGAGTTTAGCCGGCTGTGTCTTCCTGCCAGAGGCTTAATCCGCTTACTAGCTCTCCCACCCTTAGACTGGCTGGAAAGCAGCCTTTCTAGGTACCCGGAGAAGGATGCCTCTCCAGGATTTTGCTGAGCTTATTGACCAGGAAATACACATCTTAAGTCTTGGGACGCTCATGGCAAAACCAAATTAGCAGGTGATGAAAGAGACAAAAGAGCGAGAGGGCAGTGATGGAAATGTCACACCGGCCTCCAGGTCCTCGGCTCTCCTGGGCTGGCACTGCTTTGGAATCTCCCCACCAGTGTAGCCCAGGTCCTTGGAGGAAAGCGGCAGATGGGAGCTGCAGGTCAGCCCCAGAGTAGTTTCAGGGAGCAGGCTGCCCTCAGTCCTTGTGATTCTGATTATTCTGAACTTCCGGCTACCTTTTATTCAGCAGCTGGGGAGCCCTGATGCCTCTGTAGGCTTGGAGGGGATAGTGGGGAGGGGGGGTTGGTTACAGTAAGCATCAAGCAGGAAGGAAACTTCCAGCGAAGCATGGTCATGTCACATATGCACCCATAGGTGTGAGAATCTGGAGGCAATCAAAATGCCTCCACATAGGGGCACCTGGGTGGCTCAGTGGGTTAAGCCTCTGCCTTCAGCTCAAGTCATGATCTCAGCGTTCTGAGATCAAGCCCCACATCGGGCTCTCTGCTCAGTGGGGAGCCTGCTTCTCCCTTTCTCTCTGCTTGCTTCTCTGCCTACTTGTGATCTCTGTCTGTCAAATAAATTAATCAAATCTTTAAAAATAATGCCGCCAAAGAGGAGAGTGTGGAGACCTTTGTAATCCAGTCTTCTATGGGGTGCCAGGCGACTGTTGGAAGGAACAAGATCCCCTGACCTGTTGCGAAAATGAAATATGTCCCAGATATATTAAGAAGGAAAAAAACATTTTATATGTTAACAAACATACCATAACAAAAATGTTGAGAGATAATCCAAGGGAAGGGATTCTGTTCATGCAAGAAATAAATCTGTGCCTCCAAATTCTACATTTGCCTATATTCATATCCATGAATATAGATGTGCAGCAGAAAAATCTGTAAGGAGAAAGTGAAATTATTTATAATGGCTCCTGTGAGCAGCAGAGTCAGGTCGGAGGGACGGTAGAAGGAAGGGAAGTCCATTCTCTTTCTGTTTATATATATTTCTGTGTATATAAACATGTCTTTTTAAACAGCTTTATTGAGATGCAATTTACATGCTATAAGGATTTTCCATTTGAAGTATACCGTCCAATGTTTTTAGTGCATTTAGACTTGTGTAACCATTACCATAATCTAATTTTAGAACATTTTCATCGTTCCAGCAAGAATCTCATACCTAACCATTAGCAGTCACACCCACCCACCCCCCACCTCCCCAGCCCGAGGCAACCACTAATCTACTTTCTGTCTTTATCAATTTTCCTTTTTAGACATTTCATTCAAATATATACATTTCATTCAAATATATTTTTATAGCGTGAGGGTTTTCTTTTTTTTTTTTTTTTTCATTTTACAAGTATGTACTCTTGGGTCATTAAATAAACAAATGCGTTTTGTTAAAAAAGACAACAGAATGGGGCACAGATGTTTCTGGGGACATGGGGGAGGAACATGGAAGAAATGAATTCACAAGGTTCTGGAATGAAAGCCACCAGTGACCCGACTCCGGGCTGGGCACTTGGGGTTAAGTATCTTTTCAACCCTCCACAGAATTATGTGACTTTCTTAGGAGCTGAATTGTGTCCTCAAAAAAAGATACACTGAAGAGGACTTATCTGGAAACAGGATCTCTGGAGGTGCTAAGAGGAAGCTATTAGGGCATGCGTCATCAGAGGCTAAAAAGAGAGACACAGACACACAGGGAGAAGGCGGTGTGGCCATCGAGGCACAGGGTGGAGGCACTGATTTACAAGCCAGAGAATGCCAGGAATTGCCAGTGACACCAAAATGTAGGACAGAGGCAAGGAAGACCGTCCTCCCTCTAATCCTTCAGAGGGAACATAGCCCTGCCATGCTTTGATTTTGAACTTCTGGCCTCCAGAACAGCAAGAATCAAGTTCTGTTACTGAAAGCCAGCTGGTGGGTGCTGCTTTGTTCCATGGGAGCCCTAGGACCGGATACACCATTGCTCCCACATTGCAGAAAAGTAAGCTGGACCCTAGACTGGGAAAGAGGCAGGTCCGGGTGACGCCATTACAAGGTGGCTGAGCTGGGTTTCCCTGCAGCCCAGTCGGGAACACGTGGTCCGTCTGGCTCCCCAGGATTCCTTCCAGCATCCCCACAGACAGCAGGGTTCCTCATTACAGACCATCGGACAGTCCTGTGAATCTGTTTTGCTTGCCTCGTAGAGCATGTCTGAGGAGGATAAGCAAGAGGAATGTGCGTAAGAGAAGTATCCCAGGCAGGAGCTTGCCTTCCAAATGCCAATGGCATTCTAGGGAAAAGCTCCTTCGGCTCGGTTCTTTGGCCCATTTCACTGAGACATGCTTTCGCTTCCCCCGCTCGCCAGCAAACCTTTCCTCATTTCCTCCTGAGGGTCCGACCTACCAAGTCCCAAGAGAGGAAGGAAAAGTTCTTGTCCTTTGGTTGCTTTTGAGGGAGCCAGTTGTGTGTGTGCTGGGGGCGTGGGGAAGGGTGGGGCTAGGAGAGCGGCAACATTCCATCAGGCTCAGGAACTGGCAGCCCGCTACTCAAGAGCCAGTCCAGAACCCGAGACAGATACTCGCAGTGTGTCTCTTTCCCTCCTTTTTAGTGTGTGTCTAATCAGGATGCAGATAGGACCCCCAGAATGACCAGAAGGCAGAGAAGGTGGCTCTTCCCAACACAAGGTGTTTGACATTTAATCTTCACAGCACCACCTTGAGTTAATTATTCATTTTACATCCTTGGAAATGGAGGCTCAGAGAGGGGAGGTAACTTGCCCAAGCACACACAGCTCATGAGAGGCAGAAGCAGGCATGGAGCCAGGCAGTGGGCCTCCAAGGCTAAGCAAGTTCTGGGAGTTTCCCCTGCACTTTGGAATCAAGCAGCCTGTGTTGAAATCTGCTGCAGATTTCAAGGCATTGGGTTTTGGGCAGCAAAACTCAGATCATGGGGTGCCTGGGTGGCTTAGTCGGTTAAACAGCCAACTCTTGGTTTAGACTCAGGTCATGATTTCAGGGCCTTGGGATCCAGCCCTGTGTCAGGTTCCATGCTCAGCAGGGAGTCTGCTTGTGGATCCTCTCTCTCCCTCCCCTTCTGGGCCTCCCTCTGCTCTCTCTCTCAAATAAATAAATAAATAAACAAACAAATAAATAAATAAATATTTTTTAAAAAGTCTCAGCTAATATTCACAGCTACCTCCCAGGCAATCAGGAAGATTGACCAAACGCTTCCCTCCATGAGTATCTGGCACATGTCATGACTTCACAGAGGTGGCAGTTTCCGTTCAGTCCCTGAACCATCTCTCTTTGTCCTTGCTCCTTATCAAGATTGGGGTTCCGGAGGGGAGGATCCATGGCTCACCGTCTTCATCTCCCTGAGCTGAGGGTCAGCACATGATAGGTCGTCAGGACAGTCCTGTGAGGCAGTGTGATGGTTTCAAAGAGTCTTGAGCTTTGGCTTGGGGTAACGGGGGCCTGGCAAGGGACCTGGGGTCACATGGGGACCTTGCTGATATCTAATGGTTCATTTCACGTCTCAGTTTCCTCATCTGTAAAATGGGCCTGTAACAGCTGCTTTTTAAGAGTATTTGGAGGACTTAACGGGTCCTCCTTTACATGTGAAAAGTGCCTGCAAAAGCCAAGTGCCTGTTCAATCTTTATTTTTCTCTCCTCTTCTTCCTTCTGTTCTCCTGCCTTCCTGAGCTCAGTTTCCTCACCCAAAAAGAACAGTGAACCATAGGTCCATCTCCCTGGGATATTGTCATTGAAGGATGAGAGCCTCATCTGAGCTCTAAGGCACTAGACACATCAATCAAAACTGAACAGAAAGAAAACATTCACAAGTACAGAAATCACTTGATTTTCTTGCCAGAGAGAACTGGGTCTATTTCCCGCCTACTTCAAATCAGAGAAGCCAGAAGCTAAAGGATATAATGCTTTCTTGGCAAGGAAAAAATAAAGTGCTGCAGAATGAAGAAAATTCTAACACACCTTTCCAGATTATTATATCATACGAGACATAGTTTCAGCCGAAGCTGTCTGAGTAAATTACTGGCAGTCAGAGGGTGAGGAAATTGAGCTGTGAATGCATTTATATAATGTATTTATATGTCAAACTTCGCTCCTTCTTTATATATTTTTGTGGCTTTTAGACACAAGATATTTTACCAGATTCTCCTTTCCTCAGGAGGCTGTTGTGTAGGTTAGGAAAAAGTCCCAGACAAATCCCCAAGTAGAATATAAATTCTTCCCTTCTCCATATTTTTTTTTTTTTTTGTAAGAGGAAAAAAAAAAAAAAAACAAACCTATTACTATTAAGTACGTGTTTGGGGACACAATTTTTGAAGTTGAATTCGGAAATATTTGCAGTCTCAGGATGCTCTTCTTTCTCTGCTTGGTAAACTCCTACACGTATGTCAAAGCCCAGAGCCAAGTTGCCCTGCTGTGACATCCCCCCGCCCCTGCAGTCTGCTGCTAATGCTAGTGGACCCCTCCTCTGTGCCTGGACCACCCTTTATTAATCCCTCCTCCCATCCTATTTCCTTGTCTGCCTCTCGGAAGACAAGAAATTATAACCTCCTTGAGGCCAGGAACTACTTCTGATCCATGCTGGTGTCACAGAACCCAGAGTAAGGCCTGTCATGTAGCAGGTTCTTAGCAAATGGTTCAATGCGTGATGGACATGTGTTCATTATAGAAGACAAGTGAACACAAAGATACGGAGGAACATGGACCAGATTATTCTGAAGGAGGGAGATGGGCTGAGAAGTGGCTTGTAACACTCTTGAAAAGCCACCAGCAGTGGACAGATAATATTAAGAGATGACCCGTTATATACTACAGAGGCTGATCATACCGAAAGTGAAGTCAACAAGTAAAGTAGAAGTCTGAACAAACAAGACTCATATTGAAAATCTTTTAAATCCCCATAAATAACCAAAAACATGGCTTCTTGTCTCTAATCTCAGAGATGATCTTCTCAACCCATCTTTGGTGGTGGCCCTCCATTTTCCATCCAGTTTTCTCTCTGAAGAAGCAAGATTGTATTACTCCTCAAGAGAGGACTCCTTAAAAATGAAACAAGATGGGATTGGGTGGGAGACAAACCATAAGAGACTCTTAGTCTCAGGAAACAAACTGAGGGTTGCCGGGGGGATGGGGGTAGAGAGAGGGTGGCGGGGTTATGGACATTGGGGAAGGGTATGTGTTATGGTGAGTGCTGTGAAGTGTGTAAAACTGGTGATTCATAGACCTGTGCCCCTGGGGCTAATAATACATTATATGTTAATAAAAAATAAAAAGTTAAATAAATAAATAATAATAAAAGAGAGGACTCCTTGTCTTCACAAAAAAATGGGATTCCACTCAATTGTGCTGAAATCCTCCCCACTCTTTCCATCAGTGTGGGACACACACACAGGCCACGCTGGGTGAGAAGACATCCTTGCATAAGGGCACGTAGTCCCAAGCATGTGCTATATGATATTATACTGCTGAATCAGGGTATAAGGAGTATTTCTCTCCTTATTTATCTTTTCATATAAAAAATACTGCATAACATTATAATTCATTAAAATGTGTATATTCCCCATAATGTATATACACCACACACAGCATTTGCGAATGACAGAAACCTCCTATAAAGTAGCATAAGAAAAAGAGGGGAATTCTTTATCTCAGTTCATCAACCTTCTCAAAGGGCAAGACTGGAGTGAACCTTGGGGATGACTGGGTGTTCTCTCTCTCTTTCTCTCAATGTCCCTCTCTTCCCACACCAGCCCCTACAGAAGACAGCCTTTCTACGGGTGTTGGGAACGCAGTTCCTGCCAGCCAGAGTCACATTTTCCCAGCTCTATGACTGGAAGCACAAAGAAAACTCCTCCTTATGGCTCCCGTGGAAAATTCCCAGGGAGGGGCTCTGCTTCAGCATAGGTGACGTTCCTACCTGTATGCTAAGAGGGTGACTGATGGGGTCCTGGACAGATATGATATTAGCTATGACAATATATGATTGGTAGACTTCAAGTAGGATCCTGCATTCTAAACTTTTTTTTTTGAATTTTAATTCTAACGTAGTTAGTACATGGTATTATATTTGTTTTGGGTGTACAATATAGTGATTCAACAATTCCATGCATTTCTCTGTGCTCATGTAAGTGTAATCTTAAGTACACTGCCCCATCCTCCCCTTTGGTAACCATGTTTGTTCTCTATAGTTAAAGTTCTGTTTTTTGGGTCGTCTTTGTCTTTTTCCTTTGTTCATTTGTTTTGTTCCTTAAATTCCACGTATGAGTGAAATCATATGGTATTATCTTTCTCTGTTTTATTTTGCTTAGCATTATATTCTCTAGATCCTTCCACGTAGTTGCAAATGGTAAGATTTCATTCTCTTTTTTATGGCTGGATACTATTCCATTGTACATAGGGTACCACATCTTCTTTATCCAGTCCTCTCTCAACAGACGCTCACCTTCTTTCCAAAATTTGGCTATTGTAAATAATGCTGCAGTAAACATAGGCATGCATGTATCCCTTCGAACTGGTGTTTTGTGTTCTGTGGGTAAATACCCAGTAGTGCAATTTTTGGATCATAGGCTAATTCTATTTTTAATTAATTTTTTTTTAAATTTTATTTACTTACTTTTCAGAGAGAGAGAGAGAGAGGGAGGTCACAAGCATGGGGAGCGGCAGGCCGAGGGAGAAGCAGGTTCCCTGCTGATCAGGAAGCCCGATGTGGGACTCGATCCTAGGACCCTGGGATCATGACCTGAGCTGAGGGCAGATGCTTAACTGGCTGAGCCACCCAGGTGACACTCTATTTTTAGTTTATTGAGGGACCTCCATACTGTCTTCCACAGTGGCTACACTAGTTTGCTTTTCTAACAACAGTGCACAAGGGTTCCCATTTCTCCACCTCCCCACCAATACTTGTTCCTTATGGTTTTGATTTTAGGCTTGGAATTTGCCCTTTTAAAAATTCTGTGTGTGATTCTGACATGCACTCTCATTTGAAAATCACTGATCTATATGTACTAAATAGATTATATGGATACAGTATATCAAGTAATATATTCAGAGACCCCAAAGTGGCTAAAAGAAATGAGCAAATCTTTACACCCCATCATTACATTGGTGCCTATTCTGTGTTCAGCTTAAGGATATTCAAACAAGTAAGATTTGTATCCCACTGTTAAGGAGCTACTGTTTAATGGGAGAGGCAGATACAAATGAAAAATGGCAACTGGGTCTATACAGCCTTGGTTATCTAAGTACACAGAGAAAGAAGCACCGACATGTTTGGAATAATTAGGGAAATATTTCCTGATGAGGAGCATTTGAACTGGGTCTTGAGGGCTATATAGAAGCTCACTACTTAGGTCAGGCAAGAAAAAGAGCATTTAGCCATGAAGGAATTCAAGGTTCAAGAATCTGGTGGGGTTGTAGAGCCAATCCTTGTGTCACTTTCTAAGTCAGGCTTCATGAGTTCAAATCCCATCCTTCCCACTTAGCAGGCACAAGACCTCAGAGAGAGACTCGTTATATACCATTTATGTGCCTTTGTCTTCTCATTTTTAAAATGGAATTAGCAACCTCATTCTTATGGGTTATTATGAAGATCACGTTAGTTGATATTATAAAATTGGTTTGCATACTAAGATTTTGAGTCACACGAACCTCAGGTGTATTACAGCTTGTTACTGTGATCCTGGCCAAGTTACTATTCTAGTCTCAGCATCATTATGTTAAATACGTGGAATATAATAGTTACAGATCTCAAGGGTATTTCTGAAACTTGGATGAGAAATAATTCATGGAAAGTATTTGCCTCGAGATCTGGTACACAGTAAGCACTAAACGCACATTGCCTGTCATTATGGAGTAATTATTTGCTAAGTACTTAGTACAATCCCTGACACATAGTAGGTCTTCAGAGCTTTTCCTCCCATTACAGTTTGCACTGGCCCATGGCTAGGAATTGTCCTTGAAAATCTAATCAGCCCACAGGTCTCCACCAAGATGCTGAGAGGGACGAGGAAGGGCACCCCTGGGTGCATCCTAGTCAGTGCCGCATGTTGGGGAGGGACGGAGGGTGTCTCCATTCGATCCAGCTGAGCTTTCTCGGGCAGAGGCCCAGTGTCTAATGAATGGAAAACTAACACACTAAGGCATTCATTCTGGAAGAAAACTAAAGCCCATTAAAAGCAACTGTTTCAATCGGCCGGACCAGTCCACCTGGAGTGGCATTCTGGCATATCTAGTGGAATTACTAAGCAGTGGGGATGACACAGTCCTCCTTTCCTCGGGGCGCTGGGGAACCAGAAAGAATGTTCATATGGCCGGTACCCATAGGCAGTGGGATTATGCGAATGGGCAGCCAGGCCTGCTGGGAGCGAGTGGGCATGAAGTCAGGAAGGGACCAGTGCCGAGGCTTCTCCACACCCAAAGGCTTGAGAGACTCGTTCTATTTTCCAAGGCTGCATTCAGCCCAGGAGGAGGGAAGGGAGAACCATATGGTCCAAGCAGGCTGGGAGACCCCAGAATAGGTGACTTTTGCTCCTTGACCCAAACCTCCTCAAAGGGAGGACAGTAACATCAAACAAGTGCCTTAGCTTTGCCAAGCTTCAGATTACTGTGGCCCCTTCAAACCCTGAGATGCTGAGATAAGCAGGAAAATGGCCTGCCCAAGGTCAGAGTCAGTTTCCAACCTGGGTCTGCCAGGTGCCAAGGCCTGGATTCTTTCCCTGGAAAACCCTCATGAATCTGGTTGTAATGCAGTAACTTGTTTTGGAGTTATCCAGATGTGGTGGCTGCAACCTACTAGCCGTGGGACCTCTAGAGTCCTGATTAGCCTCACCTGTGAAATGGGTACAGCAATGCCTGTTTCAAAGGATCCTGGTGGGGACGCTACTGCACTATGGGCTATGAAAAACCTCAGAAAACTATATATTCCCTGCCCACACACATGCACAGATGATTCTATGCTGCTTTTTCCAGAGGGACTCAGAGATGGAGAAGGCGGATGGCAAGGAGGGTGGAGAATTAACCTTACAGGTGGCAGGCTGGAAGTGCCCCATGGTACAGCTGGGCCTTCTTGGGTGCCTAGAGAGGGTTTAGCAAAATCTTGGCACATGAGGACATAAAAGGAACACAAACAGGGAGTTGTAGCCAGGACTGTGAGCCCTTCCAACCTGAAGCAGGCAGACAGGGACTTCTGGGCACTCCCAGCTCCTGTGAACACATCGCGGGCTGGCACCGCGATGCGTTCACATGCACAGGACTCTGGGAACAAACAATCGAGACAATCGAGCTAAAGTTCTGAGCAAGGCCACAGGCCAGCGTGCAGGATGGAGGATGGCTGCCCAGGCCTCTTCCCCCAGCTCAGAGACATCCCATGTGTTTTTAGTTTGTTTGTTTGTTTTTAATGAATTCTTCTCTTAAGCTCTCCTGAAACGTATCCCACCTCCTGGGACTCCAAGCAGGTTCTCCGCCGGTGCGCGGTTATTTAACTCTCGTGCCTGCGGGCCTTTATCTTCCCGGAGAATAAACTGAGAAGTGTGCGAGAGTAAAGTGTGTGTATGTTTAAGACGAAAACCTTTCTCGAGTGCCGTCGAGCGACGAGCGAGCTGCAGAGCTTCGGGGACCCGTGATGGGGAGAGGCAGGAGTCTGGACCACCTCATGCAGGGCTGCCTCTGTGTTGGGCTTCAGGACCCCAGGGGAGAGGCGGGTGCGGAGGCCTTCGGGGTTTTGAGGGGCAACCAGACGGGACACTGTCGCTAATCACAGGCCGAAGGCGGGAGAGTTTCATCTTCTTCAAGAAATCCTCAGGGTGTAGAGAGTCGGGTGTGATATTGCAAAAACCTGCTGAGAAGTTTTAATAGGAGCAGACACATTGGGAGGATTCTCTAGGTCCAATTTTCTCATTATAAAACTGACCGAAGTGTAAAAAAAAAAAACAAACACCCAATGCATATTTAATATCTCTAATATGGGGCTGCCTTTAGCCTCCGGAGAAGGACAGGTATTCATTTTCGTCAATTACTTTTTAACTATTTTTTTTTTTTCAAAAGGGGGTGGGGGAAAGAAAACAGAGACAAAACAGATGCCTCGAGCCCTTTGATCAGCCTCCCTGCAGACAAGCAGGCTGCCCGCTAGCACCTCTTTAACTATAGTTTGCCAGGGAGAAAATGAATGGGTTCAGCTCCGCAATCATGGTGCTTGCTGAAGGCCTGTCATCGGAGCCAGAGGGACCTGGTCCCAACCAGCACGCCTACCCCCAGAATTACAACCAGCGGGCCCAGAGTTAAGTACCCCCTGTGGCCGGCGGCTTCCACGGGCCCAGGAGCTCCAGGCCAGCCACCCGACCCCCTGCCCGCGTACCCCCCGCCCATCCCCATTGCTATAAATATAGAAAACTAAGACCATATACTCTGGCTGGGTCCAGGCCAGACAGAAGAGAAAGAAGCAGGAGACAGAGGCCTTATCTCCTGCTCGGCAGTCGGGGAATGCGGCTGGCAGGGAGGGGAGGGTGCGAGAGGCCCAAGGTCAGATTTCTGGAGAGTCGGGTGCAGAAGGGGGCCAGCCTTCGCGGGGCCAGAGCCTGCTGCCGAATCAGCTGGGAGGGCGCAGGCTGGTTTGGCGGATACTGAGCACCAAACGTCTACTGCCTCAGAAAGGAGAAGAGGAGAGGCTGATACTGACTCAGAGCCCTAGACTCAGGCTCTGCCCCTGGCCATTGGAGTGGACTGTCACATTAGATTTGCCCAACAGTTCCACACACTCAGAACCAGGCACTGTGCCGGGCACATGGTGGAAGGCAGGAAAATAGTTAGATGAATGAGGCCCTGCCAAATTTTTAGAAGACAGAATTGAAATTCACAGATGTTCAGTGACCTGCTCAAGGTCACCAGCCGAGGGTGCTGGGGGCAGGTTTAGGATCCTGGTGGGCCTGCCCACGAAGCCAGTTCTTCCCAGAAGTAGTGCCACCTGTCTGAGAAGGGGCCATGGACCTCCCACCCATGAAATATGGGTTGATTCCCAGGGCTGGTCCCGGGGTGGGGCACTTGCCCTGGGAGCAAAGTTTACAAGGGCATGGAAAAACCTCAATGATCAAGATTAGTAATATTTTAATTCAATATTTCCAACATCAAAATTAATGCAAAAATCCCTGATAAGCAACATACCACATTCTGAAGTAAAAGCAGAACCCATTTTACTGATTCCCTCCTTTTGCCTCAGGCTCCACGCTGACTTGGCAGGACGTTGCTGTCTTCATTTGCTGTGTGACCTTGGGCATCCATTTTCCCTCTCTGGGACTCCATTTTCCAGTCTGCCCCAAAGGAACAGACCAAAGGCCCCTGAGGCCTCTTCCCACTCCAGCACGCTGGTGCAGGGGTTCAAGCCTCAGCCTGGTCCATGGGTGGTTACTGGGGTGGGTGCGGGCCCCGCAGAGGCGCCTGTCAGTCTGCAGCTGGGAAGCCGGGGAAGGTATGTGGATGAGTACTGACTCCTGACACACTCCCTCGTCTGTCCTTGTGCAGCATCTGGGTTGAGTTTCACAAGTGCCTCCCCAAGAATGTGAAGAAAGGCACTGGGAACCGAGGTCAACTGCAGACATGACGTTGGTACATTTTTGGCTCCGTGGCCTGGGATGGCTCGAGGGGAGTTCTGCCGGCTCTTCATGGCGACGGTGATGACAGCCTGTCATGAAGTCTCTGATGGCTCCAGCTTGTCCTCCTGGGATGCCAGCTCTTGGGGTCACTTCTTTTCATTCATGTGGCTTTTTCATTCCCCCCCCAGCCCCCATTAGCAGAAATTCTTTTATTTTAAGAACAATGAGAGGGACAGCTGGGGAACTGTTACAGTTATTGGCTTAAATTCTTTTGACATTTGCTCATTGCTTCGTAATTACATTTCTGAGTTTGTCTTCTCCCACTAATTTGTACAATAGATTGGTTCCAGCCATTCGTGAGCTCATTCATTCATTCATTGACTTAAATACCATTTACTAAGACCTCCTGAGGGGACCAACATTGGTTGAGTGCCCTCTTGGCACAATGCACCAGGCCAGGCAGTCACCCATTGATCTACCCATTGGCCCGTCCAGCCCAATACATGTGAGCACCCACTATGTGCCAGATACCTGTAAGTTCGGGAACCAGCCCCACCCCTAGTCTTGCAGAGCCAAGGACAGGCTGGGGAAGACTGATGTTAACCAAACAGGACTAGTCTCCCCGTAGCTACCACCTCTGTGATGGTTCCTGGAATGTGTCACCTTGACCTGACCATGGGGAGCCCACATATTTGGTTTTTATTTCTCAGTGTGTCTATGAGAGTGTGTCCAGGTCAGATTAGCATTTGAATTGGCAGGCTGAGTAAAGCAGATTGCCCTTTCCTACACATACAGGCCTGATCCAATCCGTTGAAGGCCTGACTAGAACAAATCAGCAGAGGAAGGGAGAATCTGCTCTCTTTCTGCCTGACTGTTGAGCAGGGACATGAATCTTCTCCTGCCCTCACAATGGGACTCACACCATCAGTTCTCCTGGTTCTCAGGCCTTTGGATTCAGAATGGAACCAAACCACTGGCTTTAGTGGGTCTCCAGCTTATAAATGACAGATCATGGGACTTTTTAGTCTCCGAAATCATGTGAGTCAACTCCTTACAATAAAGCTCTTTATATGGATAAATAGAGTGTGTGTGTGTGTGTGTGTGTGTGTATTCTGTTTTTAATTGGTTTGGTTCTCTGGAGAACCCCAAAACCTCCTCCGAGAAGATCTAGGAAGAAAAGGCACACAGTGCTCTGAGAACACACAATGGGAGTATCTGACTTGTCCAGGGGTTGAAGGAGGCTTTCTCCCAGGGAGGGGCCATAAAGCTGGGGTGTTAGAGGTGGCCAGCAGCTAACTAGGTGAAGAAGGGGAGGGAAACGCCTCTGGTAGAGAGAGTAGCATGTGTAAATGTCCTGAGGTTAGAGCATAGGTGAATATGAGAAATCGGAACAAAGTTCAGTGGCTGGAGTCTAGAGAGCTACACAACTAGGTGTGGAATGAGGCTGAAGAGGTACATCAAGGCCAGATCACACAGAGCTTCACAGGTTGTGTGGAGGGGTTGGATCTTGACAACATCGTCTTGACTGTGCTAATTGTTACTGTTACTGTTGTTACCGTGATTTTTCAGATGATGAAAATAAGGCTCAGAGAGATTCATTCATTTATCTGTCAAATATTTATTGAGAACCTACTATGTATTGGGCACTGTGCCAGGTGCTGAGGAATAGGTTGAGTGGACAGGCAGGGTCTCACTTCTGGGAGCTTTCATGCATATGAGTGCCACAAGCAGGGTGAGGACTTCGGTCTGCCTGTCTGAAAGGCTCTGTGCTCACCTGTCTGATGGCTTCCTGGGTCCAGCCCTGGGATGAAAGAGGCCCACAGGTCTGGTCACAGGATCAGACACGAATCACCTTGCCGCTCCCCTTGAGCCTTCCTAGGTGCATCTGTCTCTTACATGTCCACTCCTACCTTGTCTTCTTCTTCCTTGGAAGACTTGAACTGACTCTTCTACCCCCCTTTTATTACTTCCTTAAGCCAGTCTTAAGTGGATTTCTGTCACTTTCCATTGACCAAGGTCTGATAAACACAATACTCCTACTAAGGCACTTGGGTCTTGTCCAGAAGGTGATGGAGACACTACAGGGTTTTAAGCTGAGGTTGTGATTAAGTTTCTATGTGGCGCCCTCCTGGCTCACGGGGAGGGGTGAGTAGGAAGGGGAGACTGGAGGAGGGACTCCAGTTCTGGAATAGTCCTGGGGACATGAAGTGTAAGCCAAGTCAGGCAGTGGAAGGGTGGATAGAAGGGAGAGGATGGATTTGAAAGATATTTTTAAGAGAGTCTTAATAGGATTTACTGACTGATTGGAAAGAAGTGTTGGCCCAGTGAACAGGGAGCAGCATAAGGAGCCTCCTAGTGGCCATTTCTGCAAATTACAATGGTGATGATGCCCTTTAACTGAGGGCTCCGGGTGGACTCTTTTTTTTTTTTTTAAGATTTTATTTATTTGAGAGAGATCACAAGTAGGCAGAGAGGCAGGTAAAGAGAGGGGAGGAAGCAGGCTCCCTGACAACCAGAGAGCCTGATGCGGGGTCTCGATCCCAGGACCCTGGGACCATGACCTGAGCCGAAGGCAGAGGCTTTAACCCACTGAGCCACCCAGGTGCCCCGCTCCCTGTGGACTCTTAATATTTCTTAATATCACAGCTGCCCTAGGAGGTAGTTAACACAATTATCCCATTTTACAGGTGAGAAGACTGAGGCTGAGAGAAGTTACCAAAGCTTGCCCAATGTCTGAGAGTTTGCAAACGGTGTTGCTGGGATTTAAACCCAGGTGCATTCTGACTTTAAAAATCAGTGTGCCCAGCTCCCACCCTGTGCCTAGCTATCAATTCTGTCCCTGTCTCCTGTTGCTTCCTGGGCTGTCACCACACTCTGTCTGAATGCACAGAGAGATAGGCCAGATTTCCTCATTTTTCATCTTCTTTGTTCTTTTTCCTAAATCATCGATTGTGCTCTTTAAATAGCTGGTTCATTGGCTGAAGAGAGAAAAGAAATTGAAAAAAAGACCTTGCCAAAATGTATTTACGTCACTGTGGTATTACCGTTGTTTTTATGTATGGCCCTGGCTTCCTGTAACAAGAACTAGCAATATTTTCACATAATTGGCTGTCCCTTAATGGCCTTGGCCATCAATTCCTTGTGCCAACCTGGACATGGCCTTTGATGTCAGAGGCATCTGACTTTTAAAATGAACCACTATGTGCATTAGCATTCTTGAAAAAGAAAATGATTTTGCAGAGAAAGCCACCTTCCTCCTGTCCTTTGGCCCCCAAGGATCTGCACAGCCCTGCCCGAGCCTCTTGGCAAACACGGAAGCTATGTTCTTCCCACCTGTCCTGTCCTCTCCAGATCGATCCCTTAGTGATTTCACTCTGTGAGCTTTACTCTTCGTTTCACACTTCACACCGCATCTTTTTTCAGGAGACTAACTTCTCTGAAGTCCAGATAGTCAGCGGGCCTCTGCATGCAAAGGGAGTATGAAAAGAAGAGACGAAAGAACAAATGATCATGCTCAGCTGTGATTTAAAAAAAAAGAAAAAAGAAAGAAATGGTGGGGCGCCTGGGTGGCTCAGTCGTTAAGCCCCGCATTGGGCTTCCCACTCAGCGGGAAGACCGCTTCTCCCTCTCCTGTTCCCCTTCTTGTGTTCCCTCTCTCACTGTCTCTCTCTGCATGTCAAATAAATAAATAAAATCAAAAAGAAAAAAAGAAAGAAAAGGAACGGAGCAAAAGAGTTTCATGGGGAACCGAAGTAGACCAGGTTCGTGCAGGGAGATTCCTGGCCTGTCTTGTTCCTGGAAGGGAACAATGGGCTGCTCTGAGACTGTGTCTACCAGAGGCACTGAGACGACAATTTCAGGGATGCCCGTTGGATTTGAATTGCTTCCCAAAGAGTCAGGACACTTTGACCAGAGTCCAATGAAAGGAAAGGGATTGGGGAGGGAAGAGAAAAACTGGAAAACAAGGGTGAGTGCCCCCTGCTGTGTTGGGCGCCTCAGGACTCGGTGTCTCACTGAGGAGTTCCCAGGACCTGGCAGCCACATGCTCTCGCCCACATTTTACAGGTGTGGGGAGTGCCCTTCGGAGAGGTGAGACCACCATGTCTATAAAAGGTGGGGCGAAGCTTTGAATTCAGCACTGGGGGACTCTAAGCCTGCCGCTCTGCCTCCCACCAGGGCACAGGGGTGGGCACCCCCATGAGAAGCACGTCTCTGGAGACTTGGCCAGAAGATCACTTTACGTTTCTCACTTTTCTCCTGAAGATGAAAAATAAGCCAACGCGCCACCACAGCCCTTTAAAGGTAATGCTCAGATCTCCCCAGGCTTAACCTCAGGGTCCCACACATGGCAGTGACCTTGTCTTACTGCTGGGCCTCCACGTACCGGGTGCCCTCCAGGCCTGCACATGCTTGGCAGAGCCCAGAAGGGTCCCCATAGACCTCACACACAGTCCTTCTGCTCCAACCACCCCTCAAGGCCCTCTGCCACTCAGGAGCTTTGGGCCCTGGTCCTGCATCAGCTCTGAGGGTGCCCCAGTCCAGCTCAGGGATCCCCTGGCCAACGTGGTCCCTCAGCAGCCTCATTGGCCCCTGGCTATACGGGCCAGGTACCCCAGCTGAGCTTGCAGGACAATCGCTGGGGCAGACTCAGGGGCTCCCAGCCGCTGCCTTCCTGGGACTCTGCTGTGTAAAGTCACATCCTCATTCTCTTTTCAGCACCAGTAAACAACCCCAAATCTCATGAAATTGACTCCTTGGGGGCCTGCCCAGGCTTTCCCTAAACAGGCCCAGGCTTGTCCGAATTCCAGAGTGGGCTCAGCTAGAATCCTACCTCTCCAGCTTGGTTTAGGAAACAATTTTCTATCTGCTCTCTCATATGAGCTTCAGAATAATCCCTGTAGTTGGCTGTTAGCACCGGGCTTTCTCCTGTGCGATGGAGAGGCCAAATCTCAGGTCGCATGGGGGAGGGAGGGTCAGGGTCAGGTTCCCGGGGTTGTGAGCCTGCGGCTCCTAGCCCTGCTGAGCGGCCTGCCTTGCATTCTCTTCTTGTGGGCCGTGGCCCCAGCATGAGCCTGGGGTCAGACACCCTGCCTTCCAACCCTGGCTCTCTAGCAAGTTCCTTGATTTCCCTCAGCCCCATCCCTTGGTCTATAAAACAGACGTAGAAACCCTCGCCTCCTCTTAAGGCTGCCCTGGGCAACAAACAGAACAACACCTACACAGAACCATCTGAGCTCCCCGGCTCAGAGAAGCTGCTTACTGGCCCCCCATGTCCCCGCAGACAGGCTAGAGACAACCGTGGCCCAGCCAGAACACAACGCTCTGAGTGAACAGCCACACATCTATCCTTTGAGGAAATGCTCCGCCCACCCCAGCCCCCACTCAGCACCTTTGCTCTAAGATGAATGCAAAAATATACTTTCTCCTACAGAGTTCTTGGAAGGATTAAAACCATAAATATGATGACCTTTTTGGGAGACTGTGGCAAGCTCTTCGATTATTATTGTCACCACCAGCTGTCACCTGTTGTCACTAGATGCCCTAGAACCTCCCTTGTGTGGATGTTTCTGGAAGACTCTCCAAAGTACAGAGGGAAAACCGAGACATGCCTTGCTGACCGAGCTCCCAGGAAGGTGGGGTGGGGGCACATTTGCCACATCGGCTCCTCCGCGTCTCAGGAGGGACCTTTCCCTTTTCCATGGATGAGGAAACAGAAACTCAGCAGGATGACCGTACGAGCCCAGGGTTGCTTGGCCTGCGACAGGAGAAGCAGGAGAGCCAGGCTTCAGTTCCATCTGACTCTTCCATGATGAAAGACTCAGGAGAAACAACTCGGAAGGCTGGTAGACAGCACCTCAACAGAGCCTATTCTAATCCTTCTCCACCAGGACTTTTGTTAAAAACAAGCATGGGTGAGTAAGAGGTAAAAGAAAGAAATAGTCCAACAGTAGCCTGTTAGAAAATGCTCCCAAATGGGAGGCCAGGCAGAGGCTCCCCGAAAAGGACTGAGCTGGTAAGGAGGGCAGTGACAGGTCTGAGGCAGCCACGCAGGCTGACTTAACAACCTGGGGCCCAGGGGCAGCCGCAGAGAAACCGGATTCCCCCAGCAACTGGGGCCTGGTGGCTGCCTCTTTGTCATGCAATGGCGCCCTCTTCTGGCAGCATTGAGAGAAGCGGCTTCAAGGAGAAGGCTTCCTCACAAGCTGCAAAGTCGGACACTTAATGTTAATAATTGAAACTATAACAGTGATGACGGTGGTAACACAAATAATAATACCACATAAGGACCTTAGCAGGAGGAGGAGAAAGAAGAGAGGACCTGATACAGTACCTTGCCGCAGGCACTGAACTAATGTTTTGCAGATGTGATCTCATTTTGTCTTGAGTACTAAGATTTTTGTTAACTTCCAGAAGACTAAGTGAGATCCAGAGGGGTTAACAGACTTGCCCCAGGGAAAGATGGGCATGGATTTGTATGCCTGCCACCAGTCTGCACTCTAGAGCTTGGAGAAAGGCACTATGGGCCCATTTCATTGATGCCCTAGTTGGCATCTTGACAACACGGTCCATTTTTCTATCCTGTGTTACACAGGTGGCCGACATGCTGGGTGAACTCAGTGCAGCTTTGCAATGGGCCACAAAAGTAGGATCCTGAGCCTATAGGTTTGCGAAATTTTAGCAAATGAATATAACGTACGGTTAAATTGGTTTTCCCATAAACAACACGTTGGTAGTGAAAAACATAGTGTAAAATAGTAATAAAAATATAGTGTAAAATACTAAAAGAAAAATATATAGTGTAAAAAAAATCCCAAATATGGCCTAGGACATGCTTATACTTAAAGAACTTGTTTACCTAAGATTTGAATTCAAGTAGGTGTCCTGAGTCTTACTCGCCCCTCTCCCTAGATGAGGAGGCCTGGACTGGAAGTTGTGTGACCTTGTGGAGATTACACAACCCCTGGGCTTTAGCTGTGGCTAAACTGTGGCTTTAACTTCTGGGGGAAAAAAAAAAGAAAAAAAGAAAAGATAGAACTTCCGCCTCCCAGAGTCATCATGATAACTGGTTCCCCCTACCCGCCACATTCCTTGGAAGCATCACATCATCTCTCTAAGCCATGAGATGCTCAGGACCCAGGCAGGCACCGGCTGGGATAATTCAGCAGATGACGATATCAGGACCCGGGTCAGCTTCTGCGTGACTTTTTCAGCCTTCCCCAGATGTTCACGCCTGTTCCCCGTACTGTATCCTCACGAAACCATGTCCAGATGCAGAAAACGGTGTGGGAGGGGGGAGGCCTTTCCATCCGAGCCAACTTTCCTTCATTGTCTAAAATTGGTTCAAAAGAGCCTGGGGATATGAGTATCTGGCATTTTCAGCCTCAGGAGTGGCAGACACTGTCTACCTGTAAAGAAAAGACAAGAAAAAGAGCTGTTGGTCAAGAGCACACAACTTCCACTCATCCCCTGCCCGAGCAGGCTGTGGGAGCAGCCACAGAAGGTCAGCACGCAGAGCACGGGGCCCAAGCCCGCTCCCAGAACTCCCGCCAAAGACGCCATTCGGCTGTGGTCTTGGTTTTAGCACCACCCAGATGCCTGGCGAGTCATTAGGAAATCCCACGGGACGAGTGGGTAGGGGATGGTGGGGCTGGGCTCAGGCTGGGGTGCTGAGACCCACAGAGAGACCCAGGAGCAGGAAAGTAAAGGGGATGACTTCACGGGTCATTTCTAAGCAGCACCAAGAGAAGGCTGTGATTTGGGGGACTTTGAAAAGTTCTCTACCAGCCAGGTCACTGGTCCCTGGGGCCTCTACCAAGGGCCTCTCCCTCTGTCCCCAGCTACTTTTGTGGGGAAGCAAACACATTGCATGAGGGGGAACCAAACCAAGAACCCAGAAAATAGGACTTTGTTAAAGCTAAAGAAGCAGGGAAGGGTCATTGAATTAGTAAAAAAAAAAAAAAAAAAAAAAAAAAAAAGGACTAGTCCATCCCCAAGCACAAACCCGCAGCAACAAGGTCTGGCCCCAGGGACAACCCCTTGCCCTCCGTAAATCAGGGCCTCTATTCTCATTCTTGTGTTCAGGCAGCATAGAGATTATTCATTTGTCCTTTGACCAAAGTGGAAAGAAAAATGGAATTTATGTAAACGTCCCTCCCATCAGTAGAAGATTGGTTAAATAATGATGTCTTCACCATTCGGTAAAAAACTATGCAGCTGCTCAGACGAATGGGGCTAACCCACTTGTGCAAATTTGGAATGATCTCCAAGATATATTCTTAAGTGGAACAGAGCAGATATATGTCACGGTATCCTTTTTGTTTTAAAAATATATATGTAGGGATGCCTGGATGGCTGAGTCGGTTAAGCCACTGCCTTTGGCTCAGGTCATGATCCCAAGGTCATGGGATCGAGTCCCACGTCGGGCTCCCTGCTCAGCGGGGAGCTTGCTTCTCCTTCCTTCTGCAGCCCCCTCTGTTTGTGCTTTCCCACTCACTTTCTCTCTGACAAATAAATAAATAAAATCTTAAAAAGACGTATGTGTGTATAGATTATATATTTATATCTGTGAATGCATACACGTGATGCATGCTGGAAGAATGTGCTAGAAGCTGGTGACACCGGTTTCCTTGGCAAAGTGGCTGGGGGATGGAAGGGAGAATTCATTTTTATTGTATCTTCATGTTCTAGTTGAATTTTTAGAATGATGTATGGATGTTAGTTAAATAATAAGTGATAACATTTATCAAGCACTTATGGGGTGAGGCACGGTTCTGAGCACTCTACACGTTATCACATACAGTCACCTTCCCCCTGTGGAGTGGCTTGTGTGGCCTTGTTTCTGGGAACACAGATGACCAGCCAGGGACTACTTTACCCAGCCTGCCTTGCACCCACGGATGGCCACATGCCTGGTTCTCACCAATGAAAAGTCTGACACCGCCAGGATGTAGCTCTTAACAATCAGGGCCCTCTGTGTGCTCCCTTCTCCCTCCACCCCAGGATGCAGGGGATTTGCAGGCCCCAGAGGAAGATGGAATCACAGAATGAAAGGCACTTCATCCCCTGAATGACCTCAAGGAGGGAAGTCTCCTGCCAACTGGGATTACCTACGTTGGACAATGACTTAAGACATAAATAGAACACCGTGAAATTAATGCCGTGGGTGAACACGCAGAATTGTCAAGTTCATTTCTGACAGCAGCCAGTGTTACTCTAACTCATGTCAGAAAGCCTAAAGGATCTTACTGGATGCTAAGTGCAGAATGAACTGGCCGGGGCCCCACGCTGGGCATGGGAAACCCAGTTGAGATGTTCCATCGGTGAGACCAGTGGTGTTAGGGAAAGGAGATAGAATCTGGATGTCTGTAGGCAGGGAAGTGCCGTGATACGGGAGAGGAGAAGAGGAAGAGCCTCAGATCCCTCTCCTTCCCAGCCCCGTGGGTATGAGGCGGCCCCGGGGACGAAAATCACCTCGGGAAAACCTGTACCAGTGAATGTCCAGCCAGAAAGCCGGGGTCTTTAGTTCAGTGTGAGTTTCTGTAACATAAGGACTTCTTACTCATTTTTCTGCAATTATCTTCAAAATGCCTTTCTCTAGTTGGTTTGTTGGAATTGAGATCCAGATAAAAGATCCAATATTGCCTTTTTTGGGATGTCTCTTAGTTCTCTTTCTCCAGAGATTCTCTCCCCCCCCTCCTGCCAGCCATTTGTTTCTTGAAAAAGCAGGGTCATTTTTCTGGTAGAAGCTCTCACATCATGGTTTTGGCTGATGGACTAATGCTGCGTACACGCTCCTTTCTCCCACACGTATCCTGGAAACTTAGTTCTGGAAGTTTGATGAGATCCCAGGTGAGTGTTTGGCAAGCATACCTTATGGGTGGTTCTGTGGACTTCCTACTGTGTCTGGAGACATCTCATGTGTGGGTGGCCCCACTTTGGTGGTGTTAAATTGTCCACTGAGGTAACGTAGCATCAGACCTTACCTCAGCATCTAGCACGAATTAACGCATCACTCTGTCCCTTGGGAGTTTTTGCAGACATTAACGACCCTTGCCAAGATGGAGAGCTTTATTTGCACAAAGTTAATTTTCCAAGTCTGTCATTCCTCCTGCCTTTTCTAGTTTTGATTCTGCTAAAGAGAACACGTCTTCATCAACCATTTGCTCATCGTGAAATACGGTCTGTAGAGGAAAGGAAAGATGAGTGTGTTGTATTCTTTCCCTTTATTTATCAATTTTCAGGATAATGAACTGGTAACCTAGCAACCTCCAAAAGTGAGTAGTAACCTCATTATGCATTTGCTGTATTTCCGTCCCACCCAGCCATTATTCTTTCTAAGGCTGGAATCATCCCATCTCTAGACAGAAGAGAGATGCTTCGGATTGGCTCCTCTCCCAGTCTAGATGTCCTTGATGGCTTCTTACTCTCAGGAAGGATGAGAAATTTCACACTCACCTTGCACATTCCCAGTCCCAGACCTGGAGTCGAATATCATTCCAAGGGCCTCTGGTTTCTCTTAGTGGGGAATGGAATTTAGGCTTTCACAGCCTTCCAAGATTAAAGTGAAACAATGATATAAAATCAAAGAAAAATCAAAGGAGAACAGGAAAAAAAAAAGTGTTCAGTGCAGGGAAAGAGTATCCTCTGCACAGAAAAGTGCAAGATAGTCCTACCAACCGTGATGCATCACAGGGAAAGAAAGAGATACCTGCCTGGGGAGGAAGGCAAAGGAACCCAGTAGAACCCCTGCCCCCTACCCTCTGCCCACCCCCCCAAGCTGGTCATAGCTGCACATGTGCCTTGGGGAAGCAAGCACACTGATAACCCAGCCCTCCCTCCCCGGCCACCACCCTGTACACACATTCCAGAGCCAAACCCTTTCACACAATCCCAAGATAAACTTTTAAAAAAGATTTTATGTATGTATGTATGTATGTATTAAAGAGAGAGAGAGAGAAGGCACAAACAGGGGGAATGGCAGGCAGAGGGAGAGAGAGAAGCAGGCTCCCCACTGAGCAAGGAGCCCGATGTGGGGCTCGATCCAAGGACCCCGGGATCATGACCTGAGCTAGAGTCAGACGCTTAAACTGACTAAGCCACCCAGGCATCCCTGAGGTAAACTTCATTTAACCTCACTTCCTGGGTACTGAAATGGAGAGTCCAGGAAGTAAAATGACTTGCCCAGGAGGACACAACCCGTGAGGGGCTGCTGTAGGCTGAAGGCTTCGCTGTCATTCCCAAACCCATGACACTGATTAAGAAAAATGATTCATGGCATTTGTTGTTACTCATTTATTTGCTTTCTCTCAGATGTATGTCTTAAAAGTTGGGGTGCCCATTGTGGGGTTAGAACCCTCTGTTCTTCAGGAGGAAGCTACCAGTTGCTCTGGGGTTGCAGTTTATGGTGGGGTTGAATCCCAGCACCTCCTACCTGTTTCAATGTGGCTTTCTTCTTTTTTGCCGGATGTGTGGTTGTCACTTGGTTGTTTCTATGTAACTGTAGACTTGGGGTGCCCATGGGAGGAGGAGAGTTGCCATCCCGCCATGACACCTGCTGAAGCTGGTACAGAGGACTTCATTTAAGAGGAACTATGTCCATAGGTATAGGGACTGACTGCTGCAATGGGGTCTTACAGCGGGAGAGAGAGTCACTCAACCCTGAGTACAGCCCCAGGCAAGCGTGAATTCAGAGCCAAGGAGCAGGATGGAGGTCAGTGTGTGAAGGACACATCAGGTCAGGGGGCTGTTAGGGTCCCCAAATGGGCTCTTACCAAGGGAGGCACAGGGTGCCTGATGGTGAGCCTCCGTTCCACAACAGACTCCAAGAGAAGTTGAAATGAGGAAGTTTAGGGCTCACAGGTGCTGCAGGAGATAGACAGCGTGGCTTGAGGGGTCCCAGAGCTGGGCCCAGATTGGTCAGTTCACACCAAAAGAGCCGGTGGTGATGGTTGGTAAGCCCCCCCGGGGGTCTTCCCAAAGTGGTGCAGAAGGTGCACAGAAGCTTGGAGGCCGGGGAGACTGCTGATCACCACGGTTGCTGGGAAATGAAGTCGGAGGCTGACGTTTGCAACTGACTTGCAGCTGCTGTCCAGAGCATTCGCCTGAGGGCCTTAGCATCGGTGTAAGGACGCCCCGGCTGCTTGGCCAAACAGAATGGATATTGCCCCCAGACAGCCGTCCCATGAGCTAAACTCTCAACAGAGGGATTCTGGCTACATTGACCCAAACAGATGCTTGCTGAAGACAGGCCAGTGTGATCAGATATCACTGAGTGGGGCAGGGGATTTATGGAGGGATGAGGAACCTGCTTGGATATCAAGGGTGGGGGATTCTGGTTAGACTGACTTAGTGGGATTCTTGCTAAAATTGGGCAATGCCGAGGTGAACCTGGAAGTCCAAGATATCGCTGAAGAAGAGCTCAGAGGACCCTGAGTGGAGTTTTGTCAAGGGGAGAACCTTTGTCACCACTCTGCCTCGGTCAGCACGTGGATGTTCTAGTCTCAGCTTCTCCTCAGCTTCTGCCTGGTTCTGCCTGGTATATGGCAGCACTAATCTCCACGACACCACATTTCCCTTATGAGTATGAACCTTACCTTGATATGCACTCGTTCATTCACGCATTCAGCCTACAAAGGATCCGTGTGAGGAACTATCCAAGGTTCCATCCTTCTGTGTTCCTTCCACTGAAGTACTTGGCAGTGTTCCCTGAATGGCTAATGAATGAAAGTCCGAAGAATGGCAAGAGTGAACGAATGAATGGATGGACAAATGGAGGAAAGATGGCGGGAGGGGCAGCCATGATGGTGAGACACCCCCCCGCCCCCAACACACACAGATCTTTTCCAGTCTCTTCCAGCAGGCGGGGAGACAAGCCACGCCTCCCAAAGTCACTGTAGGCTTGCTCTGAGTCCCACATGGAGATAGGAGAAGTCCTTTCAGGAAATGTGGGTGGACAAGGACAACAGCCAGATGCAGCCATGATGGTTCTCCCATTTACCCATCAGGGATCTGCACACCAGACAGTATGAACAGGAGGAGACTGTTGACCCCAGGAAGTCACTTGGAGCCCACTCAGGTCCAAAGGCAACCCCGTGGCTGGTGAGCGAGAGCTAGAGCTATCCGGAGGACACCCACCTCCACCCGATGGCTGAAGCTGGTATAGGGTAAGGTGTTTCCCCTTCCAGCATAGAGGGCTCTGAAGGCGCCCCGAGGACTATGATTTACAGAGATGGCAAACTGCAGAAGGACGGGCGTGGGTGTCAGGCAGTGATCAGATTTTCCTGATCAAAGAAAGAAGAGAGGGAGGAGGGGGGTTGTATTGGATTCCTACAATGTGGGAAGCTCTGTGAGCCAAGGCTTACCGCCTCTGGTGAGTGGATGAGAAGACAGAGGTCTAGAGAGGCGAAGGCCTCCACCAAGGGCCCCCAGCTCGAAAGTGATACAGCCGAGCCTTGCGCAACACGAGTCTGAACTGAATGAGTCCACCTATATGAATTTTTTCCTGATAAATACAGTGGGGTACTGTAAATGTATTTTCTCTTCCTTGTAATCGTCTTAATAACCTTTCTGTTTCTCTCGCTTATTTTGTTGTAAGAATACTGTGTCTAACATATGTAACATACAGAAGATGGGCTGACTTATACACCTTATTGGTAGGGCTTTGGGTCAATAGGAAGCTATTAGTAGTTAAGTTTTGGAGGGTCAAAAGTCATTTCGACTGCATGGGAAGTCAGTGCCCAACCCCCCCATGCTGTTCAAGGGTCAACTATAGCGAGGACGTGAATCCTGGCTGCCTCCTGCCTGGGCCTTGCTGATGGTCAGCAAGGCAGGCCTTGGGCGGGGGGGGGGGGGGGGGGGGGGGGGGGGGGGGGGGGGGGGGGGGTGGGGGAAAGATGCCAGCCCTAGCCCGTGATCACCACTTCCCATCACCAACTGGGCCCAGCTGAAGCTCAGTGCTTCTCTTACGGACTTGAATTAGCGTCTGGGAAACAATGATCTCCCCAGTTATGTGCTACTTTATTTATTATGTTTTTAAGATTTTATTTATTTATTTGACAGAAAGAGAGCGGGCACACAAGCAAGGGGAGTGGCAGGCAGAGAGAGATAGAGAAGCAGGCTCCTCGCTCAGCAGAGAGCCCGACATGGGGCTCGATCCCACGACTCTGGGATCATGACCTGAGCTGAAGACAGACAGTTAACCCACTGAGCCACCCAGGTGCCCCACGATCTACTTTAAAGATAGTCATAAAATCAACGGCTTTTCTCTGCATTTGTGCTAACCATTTAGAAGCAAATTTTTTAAAAAATGAAATTATTTACATTAAAGACAAATTATAAATACTTAGCAATTAACACAAAAGACAGTTAACACAAAAGACAGGGCACTTCTAAGACTAAAGCTCCACGGTCTTACTGAGGACATAAAACAAGACAACAAGCAGAAAGAGATTCTCTGTTCCCAAAGAGGAAGAGCAAGTACCATAAAAATGTGAATTCTTACTGTTTAATTCAATTCCAATTAGGATCTCAATATTTTTTGGAAAAGACAACATTATTTCAAAGTTCTTATGGAAGAAGAACAAATGTGAAAAAAATGTAATATATTCCTGGAAACAGAAAACATTTAAATTCATCCTAAACCCAGCATAAAAAGATGGTATGATATGACCTCAGAAATTTAAAAACAACATACAGCAAAGGTCCAATAGGGCAATGACCAACAAGAGAAGAGAGATGCAAGATATAGCACTTAGAAACATACCCAAGTTTACACAGAAATTTAATAGTTAAAATGGTGAGATTTCATTGCAGTTAGAAGTAAATGGTACTTTCCATTTGAGAGAAAACAAAAGATGGACCATATTAAGCATGCTACATTTTTTTAAAAAAGGTTTAAAGTACATTCAGAATCTAAATGTAAAAAATGAAGTGAAAATAATAGATTATGTTTCAGAAAAATGACTTTGGACGGAGAAGAACAGCTTAAACAAGTAGAAAACCCAGGTGCCTTAGAGTAAGAGAAACAGAGAAGAATTCCCAAGGCACTTAAATTTTGTGGAGTAAAAAGTAAAAAGTACCACACAAGGGATGCCTGGGTGGCTCAGTGGGTTAAGCCTCTGCCTTTGGCCCAGGTCATAATCCCGGGGTCCTGGGATCGAGTCCCACATCGGGCTCTCTGCTCAGCGGGGAGCCTTCTTCTCCCTTTCTCCCTTTCTCTGTTTCTGTCTCTTATGAATAAATAAATAAAATCTTGAATCTCATGAATAAATTTTTAAAAATCCGCATGCAAAGGCAGAAAGTTTGGGGTAAAACATGGCATTTATTACATAGAGTCAATTTTCCACGATATATGAAGAACTCCTACAAATTAATAAATAAAAGGCAAACGATGTAATCTAAACATGAACCAAAGATGTACAAAGGCAAATCCATTTCATTTGTCATCAGGGAAGTATAGAATAAAAGGCAATATTGTTGTTGTTCATTAGATTTGTAATGCTGGAAAAAATGGTAAATGGATTCTGATGCAGGGCAATCGTCATTCTCTTAGGATGGACGTGGGAGCACCAACTGTGACAACATTTTGGAAGGAATTCTGGAAGTGTTTATTATAGCTTCATACACACTTAACCTTGGGCCCAGAAATCCCCGTCTTGAAGATCTGTTCTCTAGATCATAAAAACACAAGTAGGAAGACTCATATTTCAACATTGACTTTAGACACAGAAGAGGAGGAATTCACCCAGGCTGCCCCTGGATGCTCCTTGGGGCATGTTGGATAAATGAGCCCAAGGAATCCCTCCAATGGATGCTTTGCACCAATGACAGAGCAGGAGACAGATCTGTCTACACCAGCCAGGGAGATGGGCCTGATCCTTCAGTGAAAATAGCACATGGAAGAAAAAAATGTGAGGCGCCATCCCATTTTATGTCAGACAAGAGCCACAGCAAATGTGAGTGTATGTATGAGCACAGAGGAATGTTTAAGAAGCTAAAACCCCAGCCCGTTCAGACCTGACGCTCCTCAGCCCCAAGCCGACGGAGGCCTCTGAGGGCTGGTCACTCAGCAATGGCCGTGTTGGTAGCATTTACACCATGGAAACTGGCAAAGGCAGCATGTTCAGCTTTTACCCCCTCGAAGCCGGTTGAGAAGCCATTATCAACATGTTATTGGCACAAGGTGCTAGAAAGGGGGGTGTGGGCATTGTCTCCAGAAGCCTTACTCAAAGAGACGCTTACTCCCACACCAAGAAATGCATGAATGCAGATTCATTTTATAGCACACGGGAGGTATTTCAGCTCCATTTATCCTGGAGTCTGTGGTTCCTTTCCCAGAACACCATCCTTTCTGGAGGATTCTGAGGTCTGAGCGCCGGAGACTGCACAAGGGGCTATGCTGCATCCTCACCACTGGGGGGCAGTGTTGCCACAGCCAAAGTGTCCATACAGCCCAGAAAGGCTCCAATGGAGCTCCCAGCCTCTGCTTCAAGCCTGCAGCTCCTCAGTCCCTGGGACCCTCCCCTGGGGGGTGCAGGAGAAAAGGAGAGGAGGAGGATTCAAACCTTAGTGTCCTTAAACTCAATGAGCTTGATTTCAAGAACGGGAATGATGATAATAACCACACAATGCATTCCCACTTAAGCCAAGTGGTTCTGCACTACTGTGATCCTCCTGTTTCCTCCTGTGTAAAGCGGGGAGGATATTAGTGTTGACTTCAGACAATTGAATAAGCTTAGCAGGGTGCCTGGCACAGGGTGATCCTCAGCAATGCCAATTAGTATCATTATTGGGGTTTACCCAGCCCAGGGATGCTCTGTCCCATTCTCAAGCTCCCCCTCCGAGATATGTGCTATTATCTTCCATTTCCTACAGTATAACACTAAGGGACATAGAAGGGAAGTGACTGTCCCTAGGCTACTCCTAGAGTAGGGACAAGCAAGAACTTGCATCTGGCCTGGGTGACACATCAAGTCTCTCCTTCCTAACCCAGCTCAGTAGCAGAGACAGAGAGAGAGGAGGGTTTGCCCCCCACAGCCAACCCCTTCCACTCCCCTTTGATCCCCCTCCACCCCCTCCACCTCCAACTGGGTGGGATACCTGGGGGCTCAGAAGTCCCCTCCCTGAGTTGCAATCACAGAGTTACGTAAGATTTCGGGGCAGTGAGCACACAAGGCTTCAAAACAAAGAAGCCACATGTTCCTGCCTTCATTCAACTCACGTTTATTGTTTATTGTGCTGCAAATGTAGGCAGGGCCTGGCAGCAGGGCCGGTAAAACCTCCAGGGTTTGCCTAATGGGCTTGCAGTCCAGGGAGGGAGCCTCAGTTTCTTCCCTGGAGCACAAACAGTGCTCCCTGGCAGGGTCCGAGGGTCCAGCAAGGTGCCTTTCAACACGCCCTGTCCTTGCGTCCTTCCCGTGGGATACTCACAGGCCCGCATATGAGCATGTGCACACGCAAAAGGAAGTGCTGGGTCTTCAGTTGTGGGGCAGTGGCCTTTCATGTTATTGAGCCACAGAGACGGGTGGGTATCTGTCACCCTGCAGCAGCTCAGCGTGACAGGCACAGTCCTGTGCCATCAGCAGCAGGCACGCTGGGAGGACCTGGACTCAGGAGGTTATGCAGAGCAAAACTCTGGGTGTCTGGCATGGCCACCTACAGTGTCCACAGAGCTCGGAGTTTCGCCATCAGGTGGCCACGTCCCGTCTCCTATCTTGGCTTTCTCATCTGTAAGCCAGGGACCGTGTCAGCCCCTGCACCACGGCAACGGGGGGTCTGACAGGGGAGTCTGCAGAGAGAGCACTCAGCAGGGTGCCTGGAGCCAGTGAGCACTGGAAGAGGAGTCCATGCTGATGTTCTCAGGGCCCATCTTCAAGGCTCAGCTCACAGCTCCTGTTCCAAGCTGGGGATGGCCTCTCCTTCGCCATGCCTCATAATAAATGGGTGTTCGGGACTCCCAGGTGTAGTGCTGTCCCGAGGACGGAACAGGACAGTGACGCCAGTGCCCAACACACAGGCTGGCCGTGCAAGGGAAAAAAACCTACTTCTTGTGGTTCCCAGCTCCCCCCTTTCAGGTCCTTGGCTCCAAACCTCGTCTCATTCTCCATGCTTTGTCTTCTACCCCACATCTGGTCAGTCAGCAAATGTAGCAGCTCGAACTCCAGCCAGAGCCCAGCTCAGCTCATATGATGATCCCCAACTATAAGCCACATCATCCCCAGGCCTGCGCCTCCTCAGCCGCCTCCAGGGGACCGGACCTGTCCTGTGGGAATGAGTCAGATCCTGTCTTTCCTCGGCTCAGAGCTCTCCAGTGGCTCTCAACTCGCTTGAAATAAAATCCAAAGACCTCACCACCCGCCCCATTACCTCCCTGTCTGCTCCTCTGTCTGGCTCAGGTATTGCTCTCTGGTTTTCTTTTATTTCTTTTTTCTTCATAGAGACATAACTGATATACGGCATTGTATTAGGTTCAGGTGTACCACATAATCATTCAATATTTGTATAGAAATTGCAAAATGATCACCACAGTAAGTCTAGGGAACATCCATCACCATATGTCGTCTCCATTATTTTTCTTGAGATGAGAACTTTGAAGATCTACTCTCTCAGCAGCATTCAAATACATAATACAACATTGTCAGCTCTAGTCCTCCATGCTGCCCGTCACATCCCCGAGACCTGTGTTCTGTAGCTGGCAGTCTGGACGTATCAGCCTCTCATCGATTCCTCAGACACTTCGCATACTCTGTTCTCTTTGTGGAGCCGCACACTGGCTCCTTCGCTGGTGCGCCCATGTCAAAGCCCCTTCACCATGATGAGCAAGTGGGCGGGTGGGCAGCTCGGGGAATGGCAAAGCCCTGAGGAAAATGGACTCCACTCAGGGCACCATGACCAAGAGGAGTTTGAGATCCAACGTTTTGTGTGAAATCGCCTGGCTTCTAAATGTTGCCAGTCATATCTGTGGGTCATTTTTGGTCCTCAAGCCACTGTCTATGGTCAGTCACTACCTCATAGGAACGCCAGTAAGAGAAAGCAAGAGGCCATATGAGGCAACACCTTTTTTCTTCCCCCCGATCCCAACTGCCTCTCTCTCTCTCTTTCCTTCAGTTGTGGGATGAGTTGTGTCCTAAAATGTTATGTATTAAAGTCCTAAGCTTTAATACCTCAGAATGTGACTGTATGTGGAGATGGGGCCTTTAAAGAGCTAAGTTAAAACAAGGTTGGGCCCTTGGCCAATGTGAGGGGTGTCCTTATAAGAAGAAATTACCACACAGACACACAGAAGGAAGGTCATGTGAAGACAAAGGGAGAAAATGGTTACCTCTCTCCAAGACAAGGGAAGAGGCCAAAGAACACCTCTGCCCCCCGCAGCTGACACCTTAATGTTGGACTTCCAGCCTCCAGACCTGTGAAGAGACAAATCTCTGTTGTTGAAGCCTCCTCAGTCTGTGATACTAGTTATGGCAGCCCCAGCAAACAAAGTCATTTCTGTTTCTCTCTTTTCCTCTCTCTTTTTTCCTCCTCTATGTGGGGGGACAGAAATGATCAAGTTAAAGAGAGAACAATGACCGCAGGGTGAGCTGGTGGCAGATCTGTCTCCAGAAAGGATTGAACGAGCATAGACCCACCACCACGCACTTCCCACCAGCCAGGATGGAGGACCTTCCATTCATGGAGATTCCTCTCAGGGATGAGCATGGCATTTGCCTGGGGACAATATCTGGGGGTGCAGGACGAGGCCTTGAGGGCATGCCCCAGCAACCAGCGATGTTTTTGAGATGGATGGCTCCAAGACAACCGGAAGGTATGGGGGAGGCTCAGAAGAATGGAGGTGGGAAAAGGGAGGAGAGGGAAACTATGGTCTGTGTGCTGAGACCTCCCGCCGTCAAATCTCTAAAATCCCGCTCAGGCTCATAAAACGGTGCATGCGTCCTTAATGGAACTTGCAAAAGAGCCCTAACTAGGGTCAGGGGGAGACAACCCCCCATTAACTGATGCTGAGATGAGGGAAGGGGGTATATGTGGGGCTGGAGTCAAGAAGACCTCAGTCAGTATCTGGAACACAACCAATCCCCCCACTAACCCGTGAACTGGGTCGTTCCTTGTCCCCCCTTTTACATAGGGGGGAATTAAGACTGTAAGCGGGCCGCGCCCGCCAAGATCTTGTAGCCCGCGACTCGCAGCGTCGGGATTCGGTTCTAGCGCTGGGATTCGGTTCTGGCTCCCATGCACCGCCCTGGCATCGTGGCCGGTGGCGCCCGTCGCCCAGAGTAGGGCTTCCAGAATCCCTAGCAAGCCCTGGCTCCAGCTGCCGCAGGAAACAAAGGGACGACTCGCTGGCTGGCTGCGAGGGAGCGGCTCGCCACCAGGGGGCAGGGTGCTCTCGCAGCCGCCCCGGCGACGGCCTTTGTCCGGGTGAGGCCCCCTTCCCGCACCCCGCTGACACCGGAGCCCCCGCTCCCCGGTGCCCGCGGGCGGCCAGCTCCCTGGGACAGACCCCCGCAAGCCGCCGCAGAGGCTGCCCACGGTGGCTTTCCCCTGCCTCACCCGGCCCTCCTCCCCTCTGCCTGGGAATGAACTGCATTTCTTGTCATCTTCCAGGTCCTGGCTCAAAGATCTTTCCAGTTTCTCGGCTTTCATGGAGACTTCATTTTGTATATACGCAGATCGATGCTGGGTGGCCGCAGCCCAGCTTTCCCTCCACCAGCCCCCTCTGGGCCGTGAAAGCATCTCCTGTGTGCAGGGCTGTGCAAACGTAGATTCCCCAACCCCCTTCCCTGTTCTGTCCCAAGGGAGCCCAGAAACCGGTCCTTCCTAGAAATCCCCAAGCTGCCTGGTCTCCTGGGCTGGGAGTGCCTGTGTTTATGTTTGTGTTAACTGTGTGGACCCAGGGGAGGTCTTTTCATGGAGACCCATTTGTACCAGGACCACATCTGAGTCACCCCTGTGCTCCCCTCGCCCTGCATGCTGGCTGCTGCCCAATCCTTCTGTGAGTTCCCAGGGGTGTCCTGGTGCCTGGAGGCACCCCTCAGGTGTCCCCAGCCTCCTGCCGCTGACCTGGGCTGGAAGTCAGTTACAGTCCCAAGGTGAACCCTCTACTGGGAAGAGGACTGGGCAATCAGCAAGGCTGGCATCTCAACCCAGGCAGGCTACCTCCATGGCTGCTCCCCCAGCCTTCCACACACACACACAGACCCAGAAGTGATGCTCTCTCCGTGTGAGCACTCCGCTTTTGCTGGAAAATGTCTTTTCTGTGCACTTCTTCCTTCCATCCTCGAACAGCTTGGCAGAGTAGAAAGACTGCCCTTGCCTATTCCACAGAGGAAAAACCTGAGGCACAGGGGAGCAGGGAGGGACCTGGGCAAGATCTGTCTCTACCTCATAAGACTGGAAACTGCCCATCCCCTTTCTCCTGCCCTTGACCTCTGATCTCAAGTATTCTCCCCCTCTCTTTTATGCTTCCCCATCCTGTTTCTTCAGAGTACCTTTTCTCATGTGACTATTACTGCCCGTCTCCCCTCTTAACTCTGAGCTCCAGGTGGTAGGAAAGGTGTTAGTCCTGTCCGCCGTGGTACTCCCCAGACAGAACACTTGGCACGACACACAACCAAGGTGTTGAATGAATGACTGAAAATGCAGAACAAGGTGAGGGAGTATGGGACATCATCGCCATCTCCCCCATCCGCACGGGCCAGGAATGCGGTCTCTTCTGGAAAAGTGGAAATACTTCTGATACACATGAATTAAGAAATGTTTTAAAGTGTATTTGGTTAAAGAGTTTATAGACAGGAAGTGACATGTCTGTATATTGCAAACATTTTGTATGTTTTAAGAGCAGAACTAGAATGGACTGGGGCACCTTGGGTGGCTCAGTCGGTTAAGCATCTGACTTCGGCTCCAGTCACGATCCCAGGGTCCTGGGATCGAGTCCCACGTTGGGCTCCTTGCTCAGTGGGGAGCCTATTTCTCCTTTCTTGCTCTCCTGCTCTCCATCTCTCACTCAAATAAATAAATACACTCTTTTTAAAAAAAGAAAAAGATATAGAATGGACTGAAATAGTCGACTTAGTATGAACCACAAGAAGATGAAGACAGTGAAGCAAGGCTTCGGAGTGTCTATGTCACTGTGCCCCTGGGTGCCCAGCCAGCCAAGAACGCTGCTAGAGTTTGACGATATGGAGTGGAGGGCCAGGCTGAGGCTGCTGTGTCCCGGCACTGCGCAGGCTGCCCTAGCACAGGCCCCCTCCTCTAGCGAATGAGATCACAAAAATAGCAATACTAGCTAGAGGCAGTAAAGTGAGCCATGTGGATGGGCCAGCCATGGACCTGCTAGCTGCGCACAGTGGGGAGATCAGGAGGTGTGTGGTGAACTTGGGCTGTCAGTGGAAGGGCTGCCCTGATGAGGGGTGTTTGGTCCCTGAGGATCCCCTGCAAGCCTGCAGCGACACCCACTTTCACACTGCCCTGTCCATAGTAGTCTGGATTACCCCTCCCTTCTGGCTGGTGCCCCTGCGAGAACTAGAGGCCACCATGGGGGGAGAGTAAGGGGTCAGTCCAGAAAAGGGGACAGTTTGCTTTGGTCTCACCATGGTGGCTGCAGGGAGAGGACTCTCCCCAGCAATCTCAATCTGCACCCCAATTTCCAGGGCTGCGAACATGTCCCGGGGCGGGGCAGGGCAGGGCAGGGCAAGGCATCCAGTATTGAGCTGAATCCTGGCACCCTTGTGTCTTAAGCCCCAGCCTTGTGCCTTGAACGAATCTTCCAAGGTAACTGCTCGGGGCATGTGCTGGTGACTTCTCTGGCTTTGTATTGACGATGCTACCTGCCAGGAGGCTGCTGGTGTCAGAGCTAGAAGATGCTGACAAGCACCCACGCCTCTGTACTCCTTTGTCCAGCCCACAGCATACGCCAGGCAGTGGACGTAGTAAAGAGCCATAAGTTCAAACCTCAAGTCTGCCTCTTACTAGCTGTGTGGTGTTGGGGAAAGCACTCCACCTCTCTGGACACTTTGTATTTATAAAATGGGGTCAACTACTCACCACGTTTTGCTCAAGTAGCTGAGGGATAATACATAAGAGATGTGAATGTGTCTGACATCATCGGGCAACCGAGGCCTTGAGTCCCAGCCCCCTACTTCAGCACAGTCTCCAGGTCAGAAGGGTGGACCCGGTGGGGCCTCATTGTGGATCCTTTGAATGCTGGATTTGAATTTGGATTTCACCCGGGGAGCCATGGCGGGTTTAGAGGGAAGTGCGCAGATTTGCATTTCCGGAAAGGTCTATGTGGAGTGTGGATCAGGGGAGTGAGACAGGCCGAGCCAGGAGATGTCCAGGAGTCCTGAAGAACGGTCCCAGGGATGTCTGTACCCGAATCCCTGAGATATGTGAAGGTCACTTAGCATGGCGAAGGATGAGATTGAGTCAAGGATCTTGAGATGGGGAAATGATCCAGGCAGGCCAGTGTAATCACAGTGGTCTTTGGGAAGGGGGATGGAGGAGAAAGATTTGACCAGGCCGTTCTGCTGGGTTTGCAGCTGGAGAGGGAACCACAAGCCGAGGAAACCATGCAGCCGCTAGAAGGTAGGAAAGGCAAGGAAACATTCTCTCTGCTATGGTCTGAATGCCCTCCCCCGACTTCTATGCTGAAATCCTAACGCCCCAGTGCAATGGTATTAGGAGATGGAGCCTTTGGGAGGTGGTCAGGTCCTTCCACCCTCCCCAGTGGGATTCAAGCATTTATAAAAAGAGACCCCAGATAGCTTCCTATCCAATGAGACCCACTCTGTACTTCAGGCCTCCAGACCCATAAAAGAATAAATGTGTGTTGTTTTAAGGCAGTAAATTCATGGAAAGTTGTTACAGCAGTGATAGGAAGCTAATGCAGGCCTTCCCCTCTCTGGGCCTCTCTCTCCCCACTGAGACTATGGACACGGGGAAGCTTTATGTGCGGACATAAAGTAGAAGGCAGGGCTGAGCAGAAGTGAAGCAGGCCTTTCCGAGGAGACCGGGGCTCTCTCTGTGCCACCGTGGACGAGGTGGAGTGGGCATCCCAAACTCCAGTGCCTGCCCCGTCTAGTTCTAGAAGTGGGTGAGGTGGGAAGGTGGGAGAGGGACAGTAGGGACTGGCAGGCCTGTGGGAAAGGACAGAGCAAAGGCACTGACTGTCAGGGCAGCCCCTCCCTTGTCGGGCCAAGGGCCACCCCTTGCCAGGTGAGAAGATGGCCTGATCGCCCAGCTCTGCTTAGAGAAGTCAGGATGATGGATTTTCACATGAAATCTCTCAATACTTTGACATTGCCAACCAGTTAGAAAAGATTTAAACACAGAGCCAGCCAAACCAAACACGTGTGCGACTCAGCCTGGCCTCCAGCTTGTCATTCAAACTCCAGGCTTTGGTGTCAACGTATTAGGGCTGGAATCCTCCTTCTGCCACAGCCAGGTCCCCTGGGCAACATCCCTGATCGCTTGGGGCCTCAGTTTCCTCATTTGTGCAAAAGGGGTAAGAAAGCCTACCTTGTTGGGCTGGGGGAAGAGTCCATTGTGGAGTGTGTGTAAAGGACACAGAGCATGGTGTGAGCGTGTTATGAAGTGTTCGCGGTTACTGCTGCGACCATCATTTTTTTTTTTAAGGATTTTATTTATCTATTTGACAGACAGACATCACAAGTAGGCAGAGAGGTAGGCAGAGAGAGAGAGGAGGAAGCAGACTCCCCATTGAGCAGAGAGCCCAATGCAGGGCTCGATCCCAGGATCCTGGGATGATGACCCAAGCCGAAGGCAGAGGCTTTAACCCACTGAGCCACCCAGGTGCCCCTTCTACCATCATATTACTGTGTGAGCTGGGAAGACGTTTTTCTGTCCTTCTGTGCCCTATGCTGGTCCTTCCCATAGGAAGGTCCCCTGTGTCAACCACTTGGAGCCTGAAGCTCCAGAGAAGAGGAGCCCACAGTTGGCTGGGCCTGCGTTCACACCTTGGGGAGTGGGTAAAGTGTGAGCATGTGTCCCTTAGAGCCTGGGGCAGGAGCGGGAGGCGGGAGGGTCCTCAAGGAGCAAGGTCACCTCCATAGAACTCCAGCCCCTGCCTTGTCACATCAGTGCCCTGTCCTGTTCCTTTCTAAAGCAGCCTTCCCAAACCTCAGACCACCGTGCCCCACAGCCCAGATCAAACTGGGGCTTGCAGCCCCAAATCCCCCAAGTCCCAAAGAAATTTGGTGAACTCAGGATTTCCCCAAATTTAACTCTACAGCCAGTATCTCCTATTATTTGCATGTTTTTCTTTAAGTTGACTCTCATCTTCTTATACTTACGTAAAGCCAGCTCCATCTTAAGAACATGAGATAAAACAATGGTTTTGATGAGCTAATTATTTTTTTTCCCCTTATACATGTTGAGAAAAAGTGTCTCTGTTACAAATCTGAAAACTCATCAGGGTTATGATGGTCGATCACTCCACTGGCTCTCACAGTGGCCAGGCAGCCCCTTCGGGTTGGTTGAGGTGAAGGGCAGTCAGCGTGACCTCATGATCGCTTCCTCTCCTTGGAGATATGTCCCAGCTCTGGTTCCTCTGCCACTGGGACTCGCTCATGTGGGAAGGATCGGCAAAGAGAAGAGTCAGGCCAAGCTGAGAGCACTCCTTTAGGTGCCATGATCAGCTCTTGACTTTTTAAAACGGATTATACCATATGTTGGAGTAGTTCATTCATGCCTTCTCCTTGGAGGATGGTTCCCAGGCCTTGCAGTGAAGTTCAATGTGTGAATGAAACATGTGGCTTCTGTGGGACCAAGTCCAAATGATGGGCATGCCATTCAAGACTCTTTGCCACCCTGACTTTCCAGCACTCTCTCCTCCTGCTGGGCCGCCCATGAGTCTTTGTATTCCAGCAGTCCAGCCACTGAGGGGTGCCCCCTGTGATGTCCGTGCTACAAGTCACTGTTGTGAGAAACCTCTTAGCCTTCATCGGCTGAGAAAACTTCTTTTCCATCTTCAAAACCCTTCTCAGCACCTCTTCCTTTGTGAAGTGTGCCCTGATTCATCCTCTGAGTTCAGTCTCCCCGCAAGAGATGCTGACTCTTTCTCCTCTCCCAAATGTTCCCCATCTTTTAGCCTTCTGGCACCTTCTTTGCCAGCACTGTGGGCTGAGCCTACAGCACCTGACACCCAGCTGATGACAAGAGTCCTCAAACGGATCTCCCTACATCCCCTTCACCTCTCACCTCTAAACTGATCTGCCCAGGAGGCACAGTTATCATGGAGAAATCCTGGTCTGAGCATGCCGCTCCCCTCTTTAAAATTTTCTAGCAGCTTCCATCTTACACAGAATATAATCCACGCTCTAATAAAAGCCCCCGAGACCTGGCATGATCTGGTTCCCACCCACCTCTCTGGCCTCCTCATCCTTTCTCCCCCAGCTCACTGGCACAGTCTTCTTGTCTCAGAGTTTGCAGCTGCTGTTCCCTTCTGGAATATTCTGCGCCTACATGACTTCCACACATGGGCTCCCACCTATCCTGCCACCCCTCCCCAAACGCACACACACAAACACACACACACACTCTCTCTCTCTCTTTCTCTCTCTCCATCTATCCAGTACTCAGGACTCACCTGAGCAGTCATCCCCTGGGGAAGCCCTCAGTGCTCCCCCCCACATGACTGCATGGTCTTGAAGAGAAGGGATTACATCACATTGATTTGCATGTCCCCAGGCTGGGGACAGGATGAGACCTAGACTATGTGTGCTGGCCATGTCCTGGGGGCTGGATGTGATGTCTCCAAAGTCACTTCCAACTTGAGTTTAATACCTATGAACTCCACAGAACCTAAGTGTCTTCCCCGCCCCCCGGGTGGGCATAATGATACCAACCATGGTGTAAGGAAGTAAGGAGACAGGACAGCAAATGCATCTTATGTGCCCCCACCCCTTCCACAGGAGTAGAAGCCACTGGGACTCTCAAGGGTCCCATGTTTTATGCCTTCATGGTCCCCTTCCTCATAAAATAATTCTAAAATTATTTAAAATTTTTATTTTATTTTTAAATTTTATTTTTTATTTATATATTATATCTATATATTTCATTTTTAAATTTTAAAATAAAATAATTTTGGAGGAGTCAAGATGGCGGAGAAGTAGCAGGCTGAGACTACTTCAGCTAGCCGGAGATCAGCTGGATAGCTTATCTAAAGATTGCAAACACCTGAAAATCCATC